>NW_024108853.1:654765-687265 GCF_013358895.1 Oreochromis aureus
GTGTTGGTCTGAGGAGATTTGCCAAAATTCTATAAATCCCACAACAATGATAGTAACATTTTCTGAAAGCCAGCAAAAATACCTACGTTTTGATGTATAATTTGTGTGGGTTAAGTGAAAATTGAGCGAGTAGCAAGAAGTTGTTCGGACATGAAGAGAAAATTGCCAAAGGTACAGTGGCTCACTTAGAACCAACTGCATAGCAACCATAACAACGCATGTATTTTGTGAAAAATCACAAAGATGAAACTCAAAACTTAAAGAGGATAAGATGAAAACGGTAACAGATATGAAAAAGCTGAATCATTCATGAATAGCCCAATAATTTGTGAACATTTTAAAATTTGAATGGTTGTTCTAGGCGAAAGTATGAGAACGTAGTTAAGTTTCAAAAAGAGTAAGTTTTAGCAGAATTGCGGAAGTTTCCCATTCATTTCAATGGGACAAATTAAAGGAAAAAAAACGTAATATTTAAAAAAGTATAAGAGCAAAAATACCAAAAGTCATTGCCGGAAAGAGCAAAAATAGCAGAATAGTTTAAAATTTGAACGGTGAAAATAGCACAAAAATTGTGGAAGTAGTTCTACGGCGAAAAACGTACGGAAGCAACTTGAAGAATAATAATAAAGAACTAGAAAAATTTGCATTTCCTGCGAAAATGCTGTGTGGATGCCTTAACGTTGAAGCTGTCTGCTGAAAAGCTGAAAAAGATGAAAAGTTGCAAAAGTTGTATGGTGGTGAAAAAAAACATGTCACCCTGAGGAGGATTCAAACCTGGCCCTCCTGGTCTTAAGACAGCTACTCATCTCACTGAGCTAAACTCATTCTCTTAAAAAAACAGGAGGAGAGACCGACAATTCTGCTAAAATGAGCAGAAGCTGCTGAGAATTGTACTGAGAAGAGGTGAAAAGGGTGAAAATTTTGCAGAAAACAGGTAAATCAGCAGAATTTCTGCAGAAAAGAGGTAAAGAAGCAATAAGTTGCGCTGAAAAGAGATGAATCAGCAGAATTTCTGCTCAAAGGTGGCTATTCATTTCCCTGAGCCAAAGTCACTCTTACAAAGAAGAGGTGGAGAGACGGACAATTCTGCTGAAATGAGCAGAAGCTGATAAGAGGTGAAAAGGCTGAAAATTTTGCAGAAAAGAGGTGAATCAGCAGAATTTCTGCAGAAAAGAGGTAAAGAAGCAGAAACTTGCGCTGAAAAGAGATGAATCAGCAGAGTTTCTGCTGAAAAGAGTTGTCTTTTTCTGAATACAGCCAAAACAGCTGGAATTTGTGCTCAAAAGGGGTGGAAAAATGAAAATTTTGCTGAAAAGGGGTGAAGAAGCTGAAGAAGCTAAAGTATACTAAATCAAAGTATTTGTGCCAAAACATAGTATTTCTGCCATATTTTGGTATTTGTGCCACAAAAGTTACTACATTACAACATGAATACGGATTAAAGATGAAAGAAACTGGTAACAAATTCCTCCACTACAAACCAGTCTAATACCACTTCTATGCAGTGTTCACGCGTTTACTAAGGCACTACCCAAAAGGCGCCACAAGAGGGCACTCCAACACAAGAGATGACCTATGTACACTGATGCACTTAGTAACAGTCAGCCTCCTACTTAGCCACTACGTAATACAGCGATATTACAGTGTACCAATTCACATGAATTTGCAGGGGGAACAAACAAAGCAGGAACAAGCTAAAACAGGATTCGATCCTGGCCTCCTGGTCGCAAGGCGGCTATTCATTTCCCTGAGCCAAAGTCATTCTTACAAAGATGAGGTGGAGAGACGGACAATTCTGCTGAAATGAGCAGAAGCTGCTGAGAATTGTGCTGATAAGAGATGAAAAGGCTGAAAATTTTGCAGAAAAGAGGTGAATCAGCAGAATTTCTGCAGAAAAGAATTTTTTTTTTTTTTCTGAAAACAGCCAAAAAGCTGGAATTTGTGCTGAAAAGGGGTGAAAAAATGAAAATTTTGCTGAAAAGGGGTGAAGAAGCTAAAGTATACCAAATCAAAGTATTTGTGCCAAAACATAGTGTTTCTGCCATATTGTGGTACTACTACATTACAACATGAATACGGATTAAAGATGGAAGAAACTGGCAACAAATTCCTCCACTACAAACCAGTCTGATACCACTTCTATGCAGTGTTCACGTTTACTAAGGCACTACCCAAAAGGTGCCACAAGAGGGCACTCCAACACAAGAGATGACCTATGTACACTGATGCACTTAGTAACAGTCAGCCTCCTACTTAGCCACTACGTAATACAGCGATATTACAGTGTACCAATTCACATAAATTTGCAGGGGGAACAAACAAAGCAGGAACAAGCCAAAACAGGATTCGATCCTCGCCTCCTGGTCGCAAGGCGGCTATTCATTTCCCTGAGCCAAAGTCATTCTTACAAAGATGAGGTGGAGAGACGGACAATTCTGCTGAAATGAGCAGAAGCTGCTGAGAATTGTGCTGATAAGAGATGAAAAGGCTGAAAATTTTGCAGAAAAGAGGTGAATCAGCAGAATTTCTGCAGAAAAGAGGCAAAGAAGCAGAAACTTGCGCTGAAAAGAGATGAATCAGCAGAGTTTCTGCTGAAAAGAGTTTTTTTTTTCTGAAAACAGCCAAAAAGTTGGAATTTGTGCTGAAAAGGGTGAAAAAATGAAAACTTTGCTGAAAAGGGGTGAAGAAGCTAAAGTATACCAAATCAAAGTATTTGTGCCAAAACATAGTGTTTCTGCCATATTGTGGTACTACTACATTACAACATGAATACGGATTAAAGATGAAAGAAACTGGCAACAAATTCCTCCACTACAAACCAGTCTGATACCACTTCTTTGCAGTGTTCACGCGTTTACTAAGGCACTACCCAAAAGGCGCCACAAGAGGGCACTCCAACACAAGAGATGACCTATGTACACTGATGCACTTAGTAACAGTCAGCCTCCTACTTAGCCTTTACGTAATACAGCGATATTACAGTGTACAAATTCACATAAATTTGCAGGTGGAAAAAAACAAAGCAGGAACAAGCCCAAAACAATCAAATAACTGGGCTGCCATAGCTATTGCTAACTAGCACATACGCTAAAGGTAACTAAAACCAATACCAACCAATGTTTTTGCAGAAACACTGTAATTTCACTCAAATACTATGAAATAGCAGTAATACTATGATTTGGCAGAAATACTATGTCTTTGCAGAAAAACTGTAATTTCACTCAAATAATATGAAATAGCAGTAATACTATGATTTGGCAGAAATACTATGTTTCAGTACAAATACTATGACAAAGCAGAAATACTATGACTTAGAAGTAATACTATAACAAAAGGGATTCCTCAAAATACTATGAAATTGCAGTAATTCTATGATTTGGCAGAAATACTGTACTTCGTACAAATACAATGCTTTGGTACAAATACTATATTTTGATTTGAATACTATGATTTGGCACGAGTAGTATGATTAGTACAAATATTACGAATTGGCAGAAATACTGTGACTTAGTAGTAATACTATAACATAACAGATATACTATGATTTTGCAGACAGTCTATGTTTTTGCACAACTAGCACAATATGGCAGAAATACTATGATTTGGCACAAGTACTATGATTTAGTACAAATACTCTTATTGGCACAAATACTATGTTTCAGTAGAAATACTACGATTTGGCAGTAATACTGGGTTTTAGCACAACTACTGAGATTTGGGTGAAATACTATGATTTAGAAGAAATACTATGACTTCGTACAAATACAATGTTTTGGTTCAAATAATATGATTTGCAAAAAATACTATGATTTGGTACAAGTACCATGATTTAGTACAAATACTACAATTTCGCTCAAATACTATGAAATTGCAGTGATACTATGATTTTGAAGGAATACTATGATTTGGTAGAAATACTATGCCTTAGTAGTAATACTATAACATAGCAGATATAATGTGATTTTGCAGACATAGTATGTTTTTGCACAAATACTACGATTTCGCTCAAATACTATGGAATTGCAGTAATACTATGATTTGGAATACTATGATTTGGTAGGAATACTATGCCTTAGTAGTAATACTATAACATAACAGATATACTATGATTTTGCAGAAATTCTATGTTTTTGCACAAATACTACAACAACTACTACTACAAATACTACAAGAAATACTATGTTTGGGCAGTAATACTATTATTTGCTATAAATACTATTATTTGGCACATATACCATAATCAGCAGATATACTATAACATAACAGAAATTCTATGACTTAGTAGTAACACTAATATAACAGAAATTTTAACTGGCCACAAATAACATGATTTGGCACAAATACCATGATTTGGCAAAAGATACCATGATTTGGCACAAATACGATCATATTGCAGAAATACTATGATTGGGTACAAATACTATGATTTGGCACAAGTACTATGAATAAGTACAAATACTATGATTTGGCAGAAATACTATGATTTAGCAGAAATACTATGTTTTAACATAAATAATATCTTTTCACAGAAATTTCTGCTAAAAGGTACTATTTCTGCTTTTAGCAGAAATACTGTAATTTTGCATAAATACTATGATTTGGGATAAATACTATGATTTGGCAGATATACTATATTCAGCACATAAACTATAACGTAACAGACATTCCTGCACGTAGTAGTAATCTCATAACATAAAATAAATATTATGGTTCTGCCCCAAACCATGATTTGGAACAAATACCATGATTTTTCAAAAATACTATGATTTAGCAGAAATACTATGACTGAGCAGAAGTACTAAGATGTAGTAGAAGTACTTTGATTTAGCACAAATACTATTATGGAGGAGTAATACTTTAACATGGGAGAAATATTGATATACACACACACACACACAGAGAGCAAAGTGTACAGGGGCTGTTAAGAGCCTGGGCTTGGTATATCTAGGTCAGCTAAATTGGCTGCACCTGCTGTAATCAGCACTTACACACACACAGACAGAGAGAGGTGTGAGTTTTCTGCAGTGTATTTTCACATTCAGGATTCCCCTCGAACAAATGGCCATAATTTCCTAACCGTAGGGGCTAGAATGGTCGTTCTGACACCGTTTTGTTCAGAAGAGATGGGGAATCTGCAGGTCTTCTTAATTCAGAGATAAAATATAAATTATTGAAGATATATGACTTGTAATACACTGTAACTGAGTAGAGGCGAACCAAAACTGCCTTGACTTGCCCTCAAACAACGTTTTGTAACTCTAAATCTATATGGAGCATCAAAATCATTCTTTCACTGTAAGAAACAGCAGGCTTTGGTGAACAGTCATGGAAATTTTCAGGTCTCTGTGGAAATCCATCAAAAGATATGACGAGAGAAAAAAGTGCCTCATTTCCAGAGTTTGAAATCTGAACAGATCTGAGCGAGGGACAAATTTCCTATCCTCAAACAAGTGTAATTCATGGCCAAACGGTAATAGGTGAGGAAGAAATTCTTGAATTGTGAGCATCAGGGATGTCTGAAGATATATTGGCACAAGCCTCATGTCTCAACTTTGTTTCGTTAAGGAGATATGACGATTTGAAAATGCCTCTCATTAGAGAATTTCAGCGCTAATTTTGAAGAAACTCTCCATTGAGTTTCTATGGAGAGTTTTGAGACTTTATGTTAGTCTGAGGAGATTTGCAAAAATCTATAAGTCCCACAACAATGATAGTGACATTTTCTGAAAGCCAGCAAAAATACCTACGTTTTGATGTATATAATTTGTGGGGTTGAGTGGAAATTGAGCGAGTAGCAAGAAGTTGTTCAGACATGAAGAGAAAATTCAGAAAGGACGAGTGCACACTCTGAGTTAATTGCATAGCAACCATAACAACGCATGTATTTTCTGAAAATCACAATTTTGCAACTGAAAACTTAAAGAGGTATAAAATTAAAACGGTAGAAGATTTGAAAAAGCTGAATCATTCAGGAATAGCCCAATAGTCTGAGAACATTTTAAAGTTTGAATGGAGTTTCTAGGTGAAAGTATGACAAAGTAGTTAAGTTTCAAAAACAAGCAAGTTTTAGCAGAATTGTGGAAGTTTCCCATTCATTTCAATGGGACAAATTAAAGGAAAAAAGTGTAATATTTTAAAAAGTATAACAGTAATAAACACCAAAAGTCATTGCCGGAAAGAGCAGAAAGAGCAGAACAGTATAGAGTTTGAACTGAGAAAATCGGCTGAAAACTGTGGAAGTAGTTAAGTGCCAAAAAGTGTACGGAAGCAACTAGAAGAATAATAATAATAAAGAATAAAGAGAAACAGGAAAACAATAGTGTGGAAGCCCTTTAAGGGCATCCACACAATAAAGAGAAACAGGAACTCAATAGTGTGGATGCTTAAAGCATCCACACAACTAGAAAAATTTGCATTTCCTGCGAAAATGCAGTGTGGATGCTTTAAAGCTGAAGCTTTCTGCTGAAACTAGCTGAAAAAGCTGAAAAGTTGCAGAAATTGTAAAAACTTTGCAGAAGCAAAGGAACGTTGCTAAAATGTAGTAACTTAGCAGAACTGCAATATCTTAGAGGAAGCATAATACTTGGCAGAAATACAATAGCATAGCAGAACTTAGCAGAAATATTGTAACTTACCAGAAACACGATAACTTCTCAAAAATAGAAGAATTTAGGAGAAATAGTATAAGATAACAGAAAGAATATATTTAGCCAAACATTCTTAAACATTACAGAAATACTATGATTTAGAAAAAAACAGTACAACATAGCAGAAATGCTGTGATTTACCAGAGACACTGTAATATACTATGAATATTGTAATTTTATATAAATACTATGTTTTAGCAAAAATACTCCAGTTTAGCACAAATATTATAATATAGCAGAAACACTATTCTATAGCAGAAATGCTATATTTAGAAAGAAAAATATAATATAGTAGAAATACTATGATTTAGCTGAAATCCTACAATATAGCTTAATAACAATGATTTAGAACAGATAATATGATTGAGCAGAATAGTAATAACTTAAGTGAAAATATTGGAAAGGTAAAATGATAAGCTGAATAAAAGGAACATGGTTAAGTTCGCTCAAAACTAATTTTTGTTCACCTGTGAAAAATAAAATAAAAATTCATTTAGAAAAAAAAAAATAAGAAAAGCCAACAGATACACAAAATCAAATATGGATACACAAATCAACAAATACACAGAAAATCAAATATGGATACACAAATGTACAGTGAGAGACACACACAAACAGGGTCTATGCCAGTCAACCAGTCTGAATATATTATATTTTTATCGACCAATGAGATGCTGCCCTAAAAAGGTCTTTGTGTGTGTCTTTCTTTTCTCTTCTCTCTCTCTCTCTCTCTCTCTCTCTCACACACACACACACACACACACACACACACACACACCAGCAGCAGCAGCAGCACAGCAAGTGTACAGGGGCTGTTAACAGCATGTTTCTAGGTCAGTCAAACAGCTGTGAGCTTCTCAATTTGAATCCACCAATCAGAGAGGTTGTGTGCTTTTTTCCCCGCCAAAACTGGTGCACCAAGTGCAGGCCTTTACACATGCAGCACAGAGAGAGACAGGATTTTTGCAGTCTATTTCTCATAGTGAGGACTCCCTCAAACAAACAGCCATAAATTCCTAACCATAGGGGCTAAAACGGTCATTCTTAGACCGTTGTGTTCAGACGACATGGGGAATCTTGAAATGTTGACCATTTGAAATACAAATATGAAATATTAGAGATATATGACATAGATGATTGGTGGGCTTAGAAGCCACGAAGGTCCCAATATGCAAATTTAAATGTGCCAGGACTCAGATATGATTGGCTGGCTGGGAAGCCATGAAGGCAACAATATGCAAATTTAAATGTGCCAGGACCAAGATATGATTGGCTGGCTGGGAAGCCATGAAGGTCCCAATATGCAAATTTGAATGTGCCAGGACTCAGATATGATTGGCTGGCTGGGAAGCCATGAAGGTCCCAATATGCAAATTTAAATGTGCCAGGACTCAGATATGATTGGCTGGCTGGGAAGCCATGAAGGCAACAATATGCAAATTTAAATGTGCCAGGACTCAGATATGATTGGCTGGCTGGGAAGCCATGAAGGTCCCAATACGCAAATTTGAATGTGCCAGGAGTCAGATATGATTGGCTGGCTGGGAAGCCGTGCATGACTTGATATGTCAATTTGAAACAGTCCTCACAGAGGATTGGCTTCCTGAGGAGCTGGCAGGAATACATAGAAATACTATGATTACCCAGAAATACTGCGTTTAGTAGAAATACTATGTTTTAGCACAAATACTATAATTAAGCAGAAATATTATATTAAGTACAAATCCTATAAAATAGCAGAAATAGTATGATTTAGCACAAATGCTGTATTTAGCACAAATCTTATAAAATAGCAGAAATAGTATGATTTAGCACAAATGCTGTATTTAGCACAAATCTTATAAAATAGCAGAAATAGTATGATTTAGCAGAAATGCTGTATTTAGCACAAATACTGAAAAGCAGCACAAATGCTATGACTTAGCACAATAGTAATAACTTAAATAGAAAAATTGGAAAAGCAAAATGGACAGCTGCAAAAGTCCCACAAGCACAGAGAGACACACACAGGATCAAATTCAGTCAAGCAGTCTAAATATATTGAATTTAAATCATACAATAAGATGCTCCCATAAAAACTCTCTCTCGCCCTCTCTCTGTCTCACGCACGCACACACACACACACACACACACACACACACACACACACACACACACACACACACACACACACACAGGAGAGAAAATCAAGTTTTAGGTCAGTCAAGCAGCCTGGGAGCTGCTAAATTTGAATCCACCAATCAGAGAGGCTGTGTACTTTTTCCCGCCAAAACTGGTGCACTAAGTGCAGGCCTTTACACATGCAGCACAGAGAGAGACAGGATTTTTGCAGTCTATTTCTCATAGTGAGAATTCCCCTCAAACAAACAGCCATAAATTTCTAACCGTAGGGGCTAAAACAGTCATTCTTAGACCATTTTATTCAGAAGACATAGGGGAATCCTGAAATACTGACCATTTAAAAAAAAAATATGAAATATTAGAGATATATGACATAGATGATTGGTGGGCTTAGAAGCCATGAATGTCCCAATATGCAAATTTAAATGAGCCAGGACTCAGATGATTGGCTGGCTGGGAAGCCATGAAGGCAACAATATGCAAATTTAAATGTGCCAGGACTCAGATATGATTGGCTGGCTGGGAAGCCATGAAGGTCCCAATATGCAAATTTGAATGTGCCAGGACTCAGATATGATTGGCTGGCTGGGAAGCCGTGCATGACTTAATATGTCAATTTGAAAATTACAGTCCTCACAGAGGATTGGCTTCCTGAGGAGCTGGCAGGAATACATAGAAATACTATGATTACCCAGAAATACTGCGTTTAGTAGAAATACTATGTTTTAGCACAAATACTATAATTAAGCAGAAATATTATATTAAGTACAAATCTTATAAAATAGCAGAAATAGTATGATTTAGCACAAATGCTGTATTTAGCACAAATCTTATAAAATAGCAGAAATAGTATGATTTAGCAGAAATGCTGTATTTAGCACAAATACTGAAAAGCAGCACAAATGCTATGACTTAGCACAATAGTAATAACTTAAATAGAAAAATTGGAAAAGCAAAATGGACAGCTGCAAAAGTCCCACAAGCACAGAGAGACACACACAGGATCAAATTCAGTCAACCAGTCTAAATATATTGAATTTAAATCATACAATAAGATGCTCCCATAAAAACTCTCTCTCGCCTCTCTCTCTCTCTCTCTCTCTCTCACACACACACACACACACACACACACACACACACACACACACACACAGGGAGAAAATCAAGTTTCTAGCTCAGTCAAGCAGCCTGGGAGCTGCTAAATTTGAATCCACCAATCAGAGAGGCTGTGTACTTTTTCCCGCCAAAACAGGTGCAGCCGTTTTACACACACAGAGCACAGAGACAGGATTTCTGCAGTGAATTTCTCATAGTGAGGATTCCTCTCAAACAAATGGCCATAATTTCCTAACCGTAGGGGCTAGAACAGTCATTCTTACACCGTTTTGTTCAGAAGAGATGGGGAATCTTAAAATGTTGACAATTTATCATTAAAATATGAATTATTGATGATATTTGACTTCTAATGCACCATAACTGAGTAGAGGCAAGCAAAATCTGCCTTGACTAGTCCTCAAACAACGCTTTCTAACTCTAAATCTATTTGGAGTATCGATATCATTCTTTCACCGTAAGAGACAGCAGGCTTTGGTGAACAGTCATGGAAATTTTCAGGTCTCTGTGGAAATCTATCAAAAGATATGACGAGAGAAAAAAGTGTCCCATTTCCAGAGTTTGAAATCTGAAGAAATCTGAGCGAGGGACGAATTTCCTACCTCTCAAACAAACCCAATTCATGGCCAAATGGTAATAGATGAGAAAACAATTCTTGAATTGTGAGCATCAGGAGTGTCTGAAGATATATTGGCACAAGCCTCATGTCTTAACTTCGCTTCGTTAAGGAGATATGACGATTCGAATATGCTCTCATTAGAGAAATCAAGCGATGATTTTGAACAAACTCTCCATTGACTTTCTATGGAGAGTTTTCTGACTTTGTGTTGGTCTGAGGATTTGCCAAAATTCTATAAATCTCACAACAATGATAGTAACATTTTCTGAAAGCCAGCAAAAATACCTATGTTTTGATGCATAATTTGTGTGGGTTAAGTGAAAATTGAGCGAGTAGCAAGAAGTTGTTCGGACATGAAGAGAAAATTGCTAAAGGTACAGTGGCTCACTTAGAACCAACTGCATAGCAACCATAACAACGCATGTATTTTGTGAAAAATCACAAAGATGAAACTCAAAACTTAGAGAGGGATACGATGAAAACGGTAACAGATATGAAAAAGCTGAATCATTCATGAATAGCCCAATAATTTGTGAACATTTTAAAATTTGAATGGTTGTTCTAGGCGAAAGTATGAGAACGTAGTTAAGTTTCAAAAAAGAGTAAGTTTTAGCAGAATTGCGGAAGTTTCCCATTCATTTCAATGGGACAAATTAAAGGAAAAAAACGTAATATTTTAAAAAGTATAAGAGCAAAAAATACCAAAAGTCATTGCCGGAAAGAGCAAAAATAGCAGAATAGTTTAAAATTTGAACGGTGAAAATAGCACAAAAATTGTGGAAGTAGTTCTACGGCGAAAAACGTACGGAAGCAACTTGAAGAATAACTAGAAAAATTTGCATTTCCTGCAAAAATGCAGTGTGGATGCTGGAACGCTGAAGCTGTCTGCTGAAACTAGCTGAAAAAGCTGAAAAGTTGCAGAAATTGTAAAAACTTTGCAGAAGCAAAGGAACGTTGCTAAAATGTAGTAACTTAGCAGAACTGCAATATCTTAGAGGAAACATAATACTTGGCAGAAATACAATAGCATAGCAGAACTTAGCAGAAATATTGTAACTTACCAGAAACACGATAACTTCCCAAAAATACAAGAATTTCGGAGAAATAGTATAAGATAACAGAAAGAATATATTTAGCCAAACATTCTTAAACATTACAGAAATACTACTCTATAGCAGAAATGATATATTTAGAAAGAAAAATATAATATAGTAGAAATACTATGATTTAGCAGAAATCCTACAATATAGCTCAATAACAATGATTTAGAACAGATACTATGATTGAGCAGAATAGTAATAACTTAAGTGAAAATATTGGAAAGGTAAAATGACAAGCTGAATAAAAGGAACATGGTTAAGTTTGCTCAAAACTAATTTTTGTTCACCTGTGAAAAATAAAATAAAAATACATTTAGAAATACAAATAAGAACAGCCAACAGATACACACAAAATTAAATATGGATACACAAATCAACAAATACACACAAAATCAAATATGGATACACAAATGTACAGAGAGAGACACACACACAGGGTCTATGCCAGTCAACCAGTCTGAATATATTATATTTTTATCCAACAATGAGATGCTGCCCTAAAAGGGCTTTTGTGTGTCTTTCTCTCTCTCTCTCTCTCTCTCACACACACACACACACACACACACACACACACTCAAACACTCACACCCACACTCAGGCTCACACACACACGCGCGCGCACATACACACACATAGCATCAGCAAGTGAACAGGGGCTGTTAACAGCATGTTTCTAGGTCAGTCAAACAGCTGTGAGATTCTCAATATGAATCCACCAATCAGAGGGGCTGTGTGCTTTTTCCTGCCAAAACTGGTGCACCAAGTGCAGGCTTTTACAGCACAGAGAGAGACAGGATTTTTGCAGTCTTTTTCTCATAGTGAGGACTCCCCTCAAACAAACAGCCATAAATTCCTAACCGTAGGGGCTAAAACAGTCATTCTTAGACCATTTTATTCAGAAGACATAGGGGAATCTTGAAATGCTGACCACTGAAAATAAAAATATGAAATATTAGAGATATATGACATAGAGAATTGGTTGGCTTAGAAGCCATGAAGGTCCCAATATGCAAATCTGAATGTGCCAGGACTCAGATATGATTGGCTGGCTGGGAAGCCATGAAGGTCCCAATATGCAAATTTGAATGTGCCAGGACTCAGATATGATTGGCTGGCTGGGAAGCCATGAAGGTCCCAATATGCAAATTTGAATGTGCCAGGACTCAGATATGATTGGCTGGCTGGGAAGCCATGAATGCCCCAATATGCAAATTTAAATGTGCCAGGACTCAGATATGATTGGCTGGCTGAGAAGCCATGAAGGTCCCAATATGCAAATTTGAATGTGCCAGGACTCAGATATGATTGGCTGGCTGAGAAGCCATGAAGGTCCCAATATGCAAATTTGAATGTGCCAGGACTCAGATATGATTGGCTAGCTGGGAAGCCATGAAGGCAACAATATGCAAATTTGAATGTGCCAGGACTCAGATATGATTGGCTTGCTGGGAAGCCATGAATGCCCCTAATATGCAAATTTAAATGTGCCAGGACTCAGATATGATTGGCTGGCTGAGAAGCCATGAAGGTCCCAATATGCAAATTTGAATGTGCCAGGACTGAGATATGATTGGCTGGCTGGGAAGCCGTCCAGGTCCTGATATGTAAATTTGAATATTAGGACTGACTCCCTGGGGACCTGGCAGAAATATATAGAAATACAATGATTACCCAGAAATACTACATTTAGTAGAAATACTATGTTTTAGCACAAATACTATAAAATGGCAGAAATACTATAATTAAGCAGAAATATTATATTAAGTACAAATCCTATAAAATAGCAGAAATAGTATGATTTAGCACAAATGCTGTATTTAGCACAAATCTTATAAAATAGCAGAAATAGTATGATTTAGCAGAAATGCTGTATTTAGCACAAATACTGAAAAGCAGCACAAATGCTATGACTTAGCACAATAGTAATAACTTAAATAGAAAAATTGGAAAAGCAAAATGGACAGCTGCAAAAAGTCCCAAAAGCACAGAGAGACACACACAGGATCAAATTCAGTCAACCAGTCTAAATATATTGAATTTAAATCATACAATAAGATGCTCCCATAAAAACTCTCTCGCCCTCTCTCTCTCTCTCTCTCTCTCTCACACACACACACACACACACACACACACACACACACACACACACACAGGAGAGAAAATCAAGTTTCTAGGTCAGTCAAGCAGCCTGGGAGCTGCTAAATTTGAATCCACCGATCAGAGAGGCTGTGTACTTTTTCCCGCCAAAACAGGTGCAGCCGTTTTTACACACACAGAGCACAGAGACAGGATTTCTGCAGTGAATTTCTCATAGTGAGGATTCCTCTCAAACAAATGGCCATAATTTCCTAACCGTAGGGGCTAGAACGGTCATTCTTACAACCGCTTTGTTCAGAAGAGATGGGGAATCTTCAAGTGTTGACAATTTATCATTAAAATATGAATTATTGAAGATATTTGACTTCTAATGCACCATAACTGAGTAGAGGCAAGCGAAAACTGTCTTGACTTGCCCTCAAACAACGCTTTGTAACTCTAAATCTATTTGGAGTATCGATATCATTCTTTCACCGTAAGAGACAGCAGGCCTTGGTGAACAGTCATGGAAATTTTCAGGTCTCTGTGGAAATCCATCAAAAGATATGACGAGAGAAAAAATTGCCTCATTTCCAGAGTTTGAAATCTGAAGAAATCTGAGCGAAGGACTAATTTCCTACCCTCAAACAAGTGTAACTCATCTGAGAACGGTAATAGGGTGAAAAAAATTCTTGAATTGTGAGCGTCAGGAGTGTCTGAAGATATACTGGGACAAGCCTCATGTTTTAACTTCGCTTCGTTAAGGAGATATGACGATTCGAATATGCCTCTCATTACAGAAATCAAGCGGTGATTTTGAACAAACTCTCCATTGACTTTCTATGGAGAGTTTTGAGACTTTGTGTTGGTCTGAGGAGATTTGCCAAAATTCTATAAATCTCACAACAATGATGGTGACATTATCTGAAAGCCAGCAAAAATACCTACGTTTTGATGTATAATTTGTGGAAGTTGAGTGAAAATTGAGCAAGTAGCAAGAAGTTGTTCGGACATGAAGAGAAAATTGCCAAAGGTACAGTGGCTCACTTAGAACCAACTGCATAGCAACCATAACAACGCATGTATTTTGTGAAAATCACAAAGATGAAACTCAAAACTTGAAGAGGATAAGATGAAAACGGTAACAGATATGAAAAAGCTGAATCATTCATGAATAGCCCAATAATTTGCGAACATTTTAAAATTTGAATGGTTGTTCTAGGCGAAAGTATGAGAAAGTAGTTAAGTTTCAAAAAGAGTAAGTTTTAGCAGAATGCGGAAGTTTCCCATTCATTTCAATGGGACAAAATTAAAGGAAAAAGCTTAATATTTTAAAAAGTATAATAGCAGAAAATACCAAAAGTCATTGCGGAAAGAGCAAAAATAGCAGAATAGTTTAAAATTTGAACGGTGAAAATAGCACAAAAATGTGGAAGTAGTTCTATGCTGAAAAACGACGGAAGCAACTTGAAGAATAATAATAATAATAATAAAGAATAAAGAGAAACAGGAACTCAATAGTGTGGATGCCTCCAGCATCCACACAACTAGAAAAATTTGCATTTCCTGCGAAAATGCTGTGTGGATGCCTTAACGCTGAAGCTGTCTGCTGAAAAGCTGAAAAAGATGAAAAGTTGCAAAAAGTTGCATGGTGGTGAAAAAAAAAAAACATGTCGCCCTGAGCAGGATTCGAACCTGGCCCTGCTGGTCTCAAGGCAGCTGCTCATGTTACTGAGCTAAAACTCTCCCTCAAAAAGAAGAGGAGAGACAGACAATTCTGCTCAAATGAGCAGAAGCTGCTGACAATTGTGCTGATAAGAGGTGAAAAGGCTGAAAATTTTGCAGAAAAGAGGTGAATCAGCAGAATTTCAGCTGAAAAGAGGTAAAGAAGCAGAACGTTGCGCTGAAAAGAGATGAATCAGCAGAATTTCTGCTCAAAAAGAGGCAGAACAACCTGGTTCTGCTCAAATTCACCAATCAGAGGTACTGCTTCTGTCTGCTTCATCAGGCTGTTTACTTGTATGTATTTCTGCCATGTGGTGTTGACAAGAATCTGAGGTCCATATTAGAAAAGCTGCTAAAATCATAAAAGTTTGCAGAATTGTAATAAATTAGCAATATAAATTACAGGTCTGTGATAGTGTATAAATTTGTAGTGAAAAAAAAAAAACGTGGACCAAGGTGGGATTGAACCCACGACCTTTGAGCTGCAGAGCCGTGTCATTACTGATTGCGCCACCTGAAAGGGGCGGCGGTCTGAAAGACAGATACTTGGGCAGTCAGAAATAGATCGCGGTGAGAGGCGAAAAGCCCGGTTTTTGAGTTACAAAACGTCGTGTAACTCAAAAACTAGGAGGGCTAGCAGCATAATTCTTGTACTGGGTGAATCAGCGGACTTTGGTGTATTTTGACTGTGATTTTCATAGCTCGTTCTACCTCCGTCGCGGAGATATGACGAGAGAAGAAACGGCTTCATTTCCAGAGTTTGAAGACTGAGAGAAGGACAGATTTCCACCCTCAAACAAACGTAATTCATTGCTCAACGGTAAGATAATTGTAAAAACTGCTTCCACTGTGAGTGTCAGCAGTGTCTGAAGATATATTGGCACAAGCCTCATGTCCTAACTTTGCTTTGTTAAAGAGATATGGCGATTTTAAAATGCCTCCCGTTACAGAATTTCAGCTCTGAATTTCAAAACCTCCCCATAGACTTTGAATGGGGAGTATTGAGACCTTGTGTCACTCCGAGGCAAATTGCAAAAAAACGGTAAATCTCACAATAAAGATAGTGACATTGTCTGAAAGCCAGCAAAAATACCTACGTTTTGATGTATAATTTGTGGGGTTGAGTGGAAATTGAGTCAGTAGCAAGAAGTTGTTTAGACATGAAGAGAAAATTCAGAACGGACCAGCACTCACTCTGACTTAATTGCATAGCAACCATAGCAACGCATGTATTTTCTGAAAAATCACAATTTTGCAACTGAAAACTTAAAGAGGTATAAAATTAAAACGGTAGAAGATCTGAAAAAGCTGAATCATTCAGGAATAGCCCAATAGTCTGAGAACATTTTAAAGTTTGAATGGAGTTTCTAGGTGAAAGTATGACAAAGTAGTTAAGTTTCAAAAACAAGCAAGTTTTAGCAGAATTGTGGAAGTTTCCCATTCATTTCAATGGGACAAATTAAAGGAAAAAAGTGTAATATTTAAAAAGTATAACAGTAATAAACACCAAAAGTCATAGCCGGCATTAGCAGAAAGAGCAGAACAGTTTAGAGTTTGAACGGAGAAAATCGGCTGAAAACTGAGGGAGTAGATAAGTGCCAAAAAGTGTACGGAAGCAACTAGGGGAATAATAACTAGAAAAATTTGCATTTCCTGCGAAAATGCTGTGTGGATGCCTTAACGCTGAAGCTGTCTGCTGAAAAGCTGAAAAAGCTGAAAAGTTGCAAAAAGTTGCATGGTGGTGAAAAAACATGTCACCCTGAGCAGGATTCGAACCTGGCCCTGCTGGTCTCAAGGCAGCTGCTCATCTCACTGAGCTAAACTCACTCTCTCAAAAAAGAGGAGGAGAGACGGACAATTCTGCTCAAATGAGCAGAAGCTGCTGAGAATTGTGCTGAGAACAGGTGAAAAGGCTGAAAATTTTGCAGAAAAGAGGTAAATCAGCAGAATTTCTGCTGAAAAGAGGCAGAACAAAAGAGAAAACTGAAAACAGGTTTTGCCATGACGGGATTTGAACCTGGCCCTTCTGGTCTCAAGGGAGCCGCTCATCTCACTGAACCAAACTCATTCTCACACAAAAACATGAGATGGAGCAACTGACAATTTTGCTAAATGAGCAGAAGCTGCTGAGAACTGTGCTGGGAAGAAGTGAAAAGGCTGAACATTTTGCAGAAAAGAGGTGAATCAGCAGAATTTCTGCAGAAAAGAGGTAAAGAAGCAATAAGTTGCGCTGAAAATAGATGAATCAGCAGAATTTCTGCTCAAAAGAGTTTTTTTTTTCTGAAAACAGCTGAGATTTGTGCTGATAAGAGGTGAAAAGGCTGAAAATTTTGCAGAAAAGAGGTGAATCAGCAGAATTTCTGCAGAAAAGAGGTAAAGGAGCAGAAACTTGCGCTGAAAAGAGATGAATCAGCAGAGTTTCTGCTGAAAAGAGTTTTGTTTTTCTGAAAACAGCCAAAAAGCTGGAATTTGTGCTGAAAAGGGGTGAAAAAAATGAAAATTTTTCTGAAAAGGGGTGAAGTAGCTAAAGTATACCAAATCAAAGTATTTGTGCCAAAACATAGTGTTTCTGCCATATTGTGGTACTACTACATTACAACATGAATACGGATTAAAGATGAAAGAAACTGGCAACAAATTCCTCCACTACAAACCAGTCTGATACCACTTCTTTGCAGTGTTCACGTTTACTAAGGCACTACCCAAAAGGCGCCACGAGAGGGCACTCCAACACAAGAGATGAGGTGAATGAGCAGAATTTCTGCTGAAAAGAGGCAGAAGGTTCTGTATGTAGAAAAAGAAACACTGTTGAACCATGTGTGAAATAAATAAAGAAATGAAATGAAAGAACAACCTGGTTCTGCTCATTTCCACCAATCAGAGGTACTGCAAAAAGTTGTATGGTGGTGAAAACAAAATATTGCCCTGAGCAGGATTCGAACCTGGCCCTTCTGGTCTCAAGGCAGCTGCTCATCTCACTGAACCAAACTCATTCTCGCACAAACAAGAGATGGAGAAAGGGACAATTTTGCTAAATGAGCAGAAGCTGCTGAGAATTGTGCTGAGAAGAAGTGAAAAGGCAGAAAATTTTGCAGAAAAGAGGTGAATCAGCAGAATTTCTGCAGAAAAGAGGTAAAGAAGCAATAAGTTGCGCTGAAAAGAGATGAATCAGCAGAATTTCTGCTTAAAAGAGTTTTTCCTGAAAACAGCTGAGATTTGTGCTAATAAGAGGTGAAAAGGCTGAAAATTTTGCAGAAGAGGTGAACAAGCAGAATTTGGGCTGAAAAGAGGTGAAAATTCTGCTGAAAACAGTTCAGTCAGCAGAAGTTCTGCTGAAAAGTTTTCTGCAGAACTCTTTTCAGAATTGTGCTGAAAAGATGTTTTTGCTGAAAATAGCTGAAAAAGCTGGGAAACTGAAAATTTTGCTGAAAAGGGGTGAAAAAGCTGAAATTGAGTTAAAAAAGTTTCTCTGCGTAAAACAGGTTTCTGCTTAAAACAGCTAATAAGTTGAGATTTGTGCTGAAAACAGGTGTTCAAATGCCATGACCAGGATTTGAACCTGGCCCTTCTGGTCTCAAGGAAGCTACTCATCTCACTGAACTAAACTTGTTCCGACAAACACAAGGGATGGAGAAACTGACAATTTTGGTAAATGAGCAGAGGCTGCTAAGTTTTGTGCTGAGAAGATGTGAAAAGCTGAAAAATTTGCAGAAAAGAGGTGAATCAGCAGAATTTCTGCAGAAAAGAGGTAAAGAAGCAATAAGTTGCGCTGAAAAGAGATGAATCAGCAGAATTTCTGCTCAAAGGTGGCTATTCATTTCCTGAGCCAAAGTCACTCTTACAAAGAAGAGGTGGAGAGACGGACAATTCTGCTGAAATGAGCAGAAGCTGATAAGAGGTGAAAAGGCTGAAAATTTTGCAGAGAAGAGGTGAATCAGCAGAATTTCTGCAGAAAAGAGGTAAAGAAGGAGAAACTTGCACTGAAAAGAGATGAATCAGCAGAGTTTCTGCTGAAAAGAGTTGTCTTTTTCTGAATACAGCCAAAACAGCTGGAATTTGGGGTGGAAAAAATGAAAATTTTGCTGAAAAGGGGTGAAGAAGCTGAAGAAGCTAAAGTATACTAAATCAAAGTATTTGTGCCAAAACATAGTATTTCTGCCATATTTTGGTATTTGTGCCACAAAAGTTACTACATTACAACATGAATACGGATTAAAGATGAGAGAAACTGGTAACAAATTCCTCCACTACAAACCAGTCTGATACCACTTCTATGCAGTGTTCACGTTTACTAAGGCACTACCCAAAAGGCGCCACAAGAGGGCACTCCAACACAAGAGATGACCTATGTACACTGATGCACTTAGTAACAGTCAGCCTCCTACTTAGCCACACGTAATACAGCGATATTACAGTGTACCAATTCACATAAATTTGCAGGGGAACAAACAAAGCAGGAACAAGCCAAAACAGGATTCGATCGTGGCCCTCCTGGTCGCAAGGCGGCTATTCATTTCCCTGAGCCAAAGTCATTCTTACAAAGATGAGGTGGAGAGACGGACAATTCTGCTGAAATGCGCAGAAGCTGCTGACAATTGTGCTGATAAGAGATGAAAAGGCTGAAAATTTTGTAGAAAAGAGGTGAATCAGCAGAATTTCTGCAGAAAAGAGGTAAAGAAGCAGAAACTTGCGCTGAAAGAGATGAATCAGCAGAGTTTCTGCTGAAAAGAGTTTTGTTTTCTGAAAACAGCCAAAAAGCTGGAATTTGTGCTGAAAAGGGGTGAAAACAAATGAAAATTTTGCTGAAAAGGGGTGAAGAAGCTAAAGTATACCAAATCAAAGTATTTGTGCCAAAACATAGTGTTTCTGCCATATTGTGGTATTTGTGCCACAAAAGTTACTACATTACAACATGAATACGGATTAAAGATGAAAGAAACTGGCAACAAATTCCTCCACTACAAACCAGTCTGATACCACTTCTTTGCAGTGTTCACGTTTACTAAGGCACTACCCAAAAGGCGTCACAAGAGGGCACTCCAACACAAGAGATGACCTATGTACACTGATGCACTTAGTAACAGTCAGCCTCCTACTTAGCCACTACGTAATACAGCGATATTACAGTGTACAAATTCACATAAATATGATTTGGCAGAAATACTAAACTTTGGCACAAATACTATAATTGAGTACAAGTACTCTAAGATAACAGAAATACTATGATTTAGCAGAAATACAATGTTTTTGCAGAAACACTGTAATTTCACTCAAATACTATGAGATAGCAGTAATACTATGATTTGGCAGAAATGCTACGTTTTAGTACAAATACTATGACAAAGCAGAAATACTATGACTTAGAAGTAATACTATCACAAAAGGGATTCCTCAAAATACTATGAAATTGCAGTAATTCTATGATTTGGCAGAAATACTGTACTTCATTACAAATACAATGCTTTGGTACAAATACTATATTTTGATTTGAATACTATGATTTGGCACGAGTAGTATGATTTAGTACAAATACTACGAATTGGCAGAAATACTGTGACCTAGTAGTAATACTATAACATAACAGATATACTATGATTTTGCAGACAGTCTATGTTTTTGCACAACTAGCACAATATGGCAGAAATACTATGATTTGGCACAAATACTATGATTTAGTACAAATACTCTTATTGGCACAAATACTATGTTTCAGTACAAATACTACGATTTGGCAATAATACTGGGTTTTAGCACAACTACTGAGATTTGGGTGAAATACTATGATTTAGAAGAAATACTATGACTTCGTACAAATACAATGTTTTGGTTCAAATAATATGATTTCCAAAAAATACTATGATTTGGTACAAGTACCATGATTTAGTACAAATAATACAATTTCGGTCAAATACTATGAAATTGCAGTGATACTATGATTTTGAAGGAATACTATGATTTGGTAGAAATACTATGCCTTAGTAGTAATACTATAACATAGCAGATATAATGTGATTTTGCAGACATAGTATGTTTTGCACAAATACTACGATTTCGCTCAAATACTATGGAATTGCAGTAATACTATGATTTGGTAGGAATACTATGCCTTAGTAGTAATACTATAACATAACAGATATACTATGATTTTGCTGAAATTCTATGTTTTGCACAAATACTACAACAACTACTACTACAAATACTACAAGAAATACTATGTTTGGGCAGTAATACTATTATTTGCTATAAATACTATTATTTGGCACATATACTATAATCAGCAGATATACTATAACATAACAGAAATTCTACGACTTAGTAGTAACACTATAATATAACAGAAATTTTAACTGGGCACAAATAACATGATTTGGCACAAATACCATGATTTGGCAAAAGATACCATGATTTGGCACAAATACGATCATATTGCAGAAATACTATGATTGGGTACAAATACTATGATTTGGCACAAGTACTATGAATAAAGTACAAATACTATGATTTAGCAGAAATACTATGATTTAGCCGAAATACTGTTTTAACATAAATAATATCTTTTCAAAGAAATTTCTGCTAAAGGTACTATTTCTGCTTTTTAGCAGAAATACTGTAATTTTGCATAAATACTATGATTTGGGATAAATACTATGATTTGGCAGATATACTATATTCAGCACATAAACTATAACATAACAGACATTCCTCCACTTAGTAGTAATCTCATAACATAAAATAAATATTATGGTTCTGCCCCAAAACCATGATTTGGGACAAATACCATGATTTTTCAAAAATACTATGATTTAGCAGAAATACTATGATTGAGCAGAAGTACTAAGATGTAGTAGAAGTACTTTGATGTAGCACAAATACTATTATGGAGGAGTAATACTTTAACATGGGAGAATTATTGAGACACAGACACACATACACAGAGAGCAAAGTGTACAGGGGCTGTTAAGAGTCTGGGCTTGGTATATCTAGGTCAGCTAAATTGGCTGCACCTGCTGTAATCAGCCCTTACACACACAGACACAGAGAGAGCTATGGCTTTTCTTCAGTGTATTTCTCACATTCAGGATTCCCCTTGAACAAATGGCCATAATTTCCTAACCGTAGGAGCTAGAACGCTCATTCTGACACCGTTTTGTTCAGAAGAGATGGGGAATCTGCAGGTCTTCATAAATCAGAGATAAAATATAAATTATTGAAGATATATGACTTGTAATACACTGTAACTGAGTAGAGGCGAAGCAAAACTGCCTTGACTTGCCCTCAAACAACGTTTTGTAACTCTGAATCTTTATGGAGCATCAAAATCATTCTTTCACCGTAAGAAACAGCACGCTTTGGTGAACAGTCATGGAAATTTTCAGGTCTCTGTGGAAATCCATCAAAAGATCTGACGAGAAAAAAGTGCCTCATTTCCAGAGTCTGAAATCTGAAGAAATCTGAGCGAGGGACAAATTTCCTATCCTCAAACAAGTATAATTCATGGCCAAACGGTAATAGCTGAGAAAAACTTCTTGAATTGTGAGCATCAGGAGTGTCTGAAGATATATTGGCACAAGCCTCATGTCTCAACTTTGTTTCGTTAAGGAGATATGACGATTTGAAAATGCTTCTCATTAGAGAAATCCAGCGCTGATTTTGAAGAAACTCTCCATTGAGTTTCTATGGAGAGTTGTCAGACTTTGTGTTACTCTGAGGAGATTTGAAAAAAATCTATAAGTCCCACAAGAATGATAGTGACATTTTCTGAAAGCCAGCAAAAATACCTACGTTTTGATGTATAATTTGTGGAAGTTGAGTGGAAATTGAGCGAGTAGCAAGAAGTTGTTCAGACATGAAGAGAAAATTCAGAATAGATGAGTGTACACTCTGAGTTAATTGCATAGCAACCATAACAACGCATGTATTTTCTGAAAAATCACAATTTTGCAACTGAAAACTTAAAGAGAGATAAGATTAAAACGGTAGAAGATCTGAAAAAGCTGAATCAGACAGGAATAGCCCAATAATCTGAGAACATTTTAAAGTTTGAATGGAGTTTCTAGGTGAAAGTATGACAAAGTAGTTAAGTTTGAAAAACAAGCAAGTTTTAGCAGAATTGTGGAAGTTTTCCATTCATTTCAATGGGACAAATTAAAGGAAAAAGTGTAATATTTTTAAAAGTATAACAGTAATAAACACCAAAAGTCATTGCCGGAAAGAGCAGAAAGAGCAGAACAGTATAGAGTTTGAACTGAGAAAATCGGCTGAAAACTGAGGAAGTAGTTAAGTGCCAAAAGTGTATGGAAGCAACTAGAAGAATAATAATAATAAAGAATAAAGAGAAACAGGAACTCAATAGTGTGGAAGCCCTTTAAGGGCATCCACACAATAAAGAAGAAAGAGAAACAGGAAAACAATAGTGTGGAAGCCCTTTAGGGCATCCACACAGCATTTTCGCAGGAAATGCAAATTGTGTGGATGCCTTGACGCTGAAGGTGTCTGCTGAAAAGCTGAAAAAGATGAAAAGTTGCAAAAAGTTGTTGTGGAGAGACGGACAATTCTGCTGAAATGAGCAGAAGCTGCTGAGAATTGTGCTGATAACAGGTGAAAAGGCTGAAAGTTTTGCAGAAAAGAGGTGGATCCGCAGAATTTCTGCAGAAAAGAGGCAAAGAAGCAGAAACTTGCGCTGAAAAGAGATGAATCAGCAGAGTTTCTGCTGAAAAGAGTTTTTTTTCTGAAACCGCCAAAAAGCTGGAATTTGTGCTGAAAAAGGGTGAAAAAATGAAAATTTTGCTGAAAAGGGGTGAAGAAGCTAAAGTATACCAAATCAAAGTATTTGTGCCAAAACATAGTGTTTCTGCCATATTGTGGTACTACTACATTACAACATGAATACGGATTAAAGATGAAAGAAACTGGCAACAAATTCCTCCACTACAAACCAGTCTGATACCACTTCTTTGCAGTGTTCACGTTTACTAAGGCACTACCCAAAAGGCGCCACAAGAGGGCACTCCAACACAACAGATGACCTATGTACACTGATGCACTTAGTAACAGTCAGCCTCCTACTTAGCCACTACGTAATACAGCAATATTACAGTGTACAAATTCACATAAATTTGCAGGGGAACAAACAAAGCAGGAACAAGCCCAAAACAATCAAATAACTGTGCTGCCATAGCTATCGCTAACTAGCACATACGCTAAAGGTAACTAAAACCAATACACACAAGTAGCAGGGTAAACATCTTAAGCATGGAACATTAACTCACGTTTATGTGACACACACCATCCCAATAAATACAGGATGGGCTATTTGCTCCCCTTCCCAGCAGCTCTCTCCTCAATCGTTAGCCCAGGAACGAAGGAAGACCATCTAGCTCATGAATTCCCTCACTGCTCAGAGGCTGCTGGGTAATGTAGCTCACACTAACACAGGTTTTTCTACAAGCACAAATACTATAACATAGCAGAAATACTGTGATTTTGTTGAAATACTATGCTTTAGGACATATACTATGATTTGGCTCAAATACTATGATATAGCAGCAATACTATGTTTTGGTACAAATGCTGTGCTTAGGCACAAATATTTATGATTTGGCAGACACTATGATTTAGCAGAGATAATATGATTTGGCAGAAATACTAAACTTTGGCACAAATACTATAATTGAGTGCAAGTACTTTAAGATAACAGAAATACTATGATTTAGCAGAAATACAATGTTTTTGCAGAAACACTGTAATTTCACTCAAAGACTTTGAAATAGCCGTAATACTATGATTTGGCAGAACATAACAGAAATTCTACGACTTAGTAGTAATACTATAACATAACAGAAATATTAATTGGGCACAAATACTATAATTTGGCACAAGTACCATGTTTTGGCAAAATCCCATAATTTGGCACAAATACTATGATTTGGCAGACACTATGATTTAGCAGATATAATATCATTTGGCAGAAATACTAAACTTTGGCACAAATACAATAATTGAGTACTTTAAGATGAGAGAAATACTATGATTTAGCAGAAATACAATGTTTTTGCAGAAACACTGTAATTTCACTCAAATACTATGAAATAGCAGTAATACTATGATTTGGCAGAAATACTATGTTTCAGTACAAATACTATGACAAAGCAGAAATACTATGACTTAGAAGTAATACTATAACAAAAGGGATTCCTCAAAATACTATGAAATTGCAGTAATTCTATGATTTGGCAGAAATACTGTACTTCGTGACAAATACAATGCTTTGGTACAAATACTATATTTTGATTTCAATACTATGATTTGGCACGAGTAGTATGATTTAGTACAAATACTACGAATTGGCAGAAATACTGTGACTTAGTAGTAATACTATAACATAACAGATATACTATGATTTTGCAGACAGTCTATGTTTTTGCACAACTAGCACAATATGGCAGAAATACTATGTTTCAGTACAAATACTACGATTTGGCAATAATACTGGGTTTTAGCACAACTACTGAGATTTGGGTGAAATACTATGATTTAGCAGAAATACTATGACTTCGTTACAAATACAATGTTTTGGTTCAAATAATATGATTTGCAAAAAATACTATGATTTGGTACAAGTACCATGATTTAGTACAAATACTACAATTTCGCTCAAATACTATGAAATTGCAGTGATACTATGATTTTGAAGGAATACTATGATTTGGTAGGAATACTATGCCTTAGTAGTAATACTATAACATAACAGATATACTATGATTTTGCAGAAATTCTATGTTTTGCACAAATACTACAACAACTACTACTACAAATACTACAAGAAATACTATGTTTGGGCAGTAATACTATTATTTGCTATAAATACTATTATTTGGCACATATACTATAATCAGCAGATATACTATAAGATAACAGAAATTCTACGACTTAGTAGTAACACTATAATATAACAGAAATTTTAACTGGGCACAAATAACATGATTTGGCACAAATTTGGCAAAAAGATACCATGATTTGGCACAAATACGATCATATTGCAGAAATACTATGATTGGGTACAAATACTATGTTTTAGCACAAAAATATGTTTTGGCTCAAAAACTTTTATTTTGCAGTTATACTATGATTTGGAAGAAAAACTATGCTTTGGAACAAATACCATGATTTGGCAGAAATACTATGAGCAGTAATAATATAACATAGCAGAAATACTATTATTTGGGTGAATGCTATTGTTTGACACAAACACTATGATTTAGCACTGTACAGAATGGTGTACGTCAGTTTAATGCTGGGTGGTGCTGCAATAGTAGCTATCCTCGGTCAGAAGGAGAGGCTGGCATCCAGGGATTAGATTTCCACAGGTGGAGTTTATTGGCAGTCAGATGGATGTTACAGGAGATATGGCATACAGTAGGAGGATGTGGAGGGGTGATATGGTGTGGTTTCTATGATTAAGAACAGGGTATACATTACAACATGAATACGGATTAAAGATTAAAGAAACTGGCAACAAATTCCTCCACTACAAACCAGTCTGATACCACTTCTTGCAGTGTTCACATTTACTAAGGCACTACCCAAAAAGGCGTCACAAGAGGGCACTCCAACACAAGAGATGACCTATGTACACTGATGCACTTAGTAACAGTCAACCTCCTACTTTGCCACTACGTAATACAGCGATATTACAGTATACAAATTCACATAAATATGATTTGGCAGAAATACTAAACTTTGGCACAAATACTATAATTGAGTACAAGTACTCTAAGATAACAGAAATACTATGATTTAGCAGAAATACAATGTTTTTGCAGAAACACTGTAATTTCACTCAAATACTATGAGATAGCAGTAATACTATGATTTGGCAGAAATGCTACGTTTTAGTACAAATACTATGACAAAGCAGAAATACTATGACTTAGAAGTAATACTATAACAAAAGGGAATCCTCAAAATACTATGAAATTGCAGTAATTCTATGATTTGGCAGAAATACGGTACTTCATACAAATACAATGCTTTGGTACAAATACTATATTTTGGTTTGAATACTATGATTTGGAACAAATACTATGATTTGGCACGAGTAGTATGATTTAGTACAAATACTACGAATTGGCAGAAATACTGTGACTTAGTAGTAATACTATAACATAACAGATATACTGTTATGTTGCAGACAGTCTGTGTTTTTGCACAAATACCACAATATGGCAGAAATACTATGTTTTAGCACAAATACTATGATTTGGTATAAATACTATGTATTGGCACATATACCTTATTCAGCAGATATACTATAACATAACAGAAATTCTACGACATAGTAGTAATACTATAACATAACAGAAATATTAATTGGGCACAAATACTATAATTTGGCACAAGTACCATGTTTTGGCAAAATCCCATAATTTGGCACAAATACTATGATATGGCAGAAATAGTATGATTGGGTACAAATACTATGATTGGGCAGAAATACTATGATTGGGTACAAATACTATGATTTAGCAGAAATACTATGTTTTAACATAAATAATATCTTTTGACAGAAATTTCTGCTAAAGGTACTATTTCTGCTTTTTAGCAGAAATACTGCAATTTTGTATAAATACTATGATTTGGGATAAATACTACGATTTGGCAGATATACTGTATTCAGCAAATATGCTATAACATAACAGACATTCCTCCACTTAGTAGTAATACTATAACATAAAATAAATATTATGGTTTTGCCCCAAAACCATGATTTGGCACAAACACCATGAATTTTCAAAAATACTATGATTTAGCAGAAATACTATGATTGAGCAGAAGTACTAAGATGTAGTAGAAGTACTTTGATGTAGCACAAATACTATTATGGAGGAGTAATACTTTAACATGGGAGAATTATTGAGACACAGACACACATACACAGAGAGCAAAGTGTACAGGGGCTGTTAAGAGTCTGGGCTTGGTATATCTAGGTCAGCTAAATTGGCTGCACCTGCTGTAATCAGCCCTTACACACACAGACACAGAGAGAGCTATGGCTTTTCTTCAGTGTATTTCTCACATTCAGGATTCCCCTTGAACAAATGGCCATAATTTCCTAACCGTAGGAGCTAGAACACTCATTCTGACACCGTTTTGTTCAGAAGAGATGGGGAATCTGCAGGTCTTCATAAATCAGAGATAAAATATAAATTATTGAAGATATATGACTTGTAATACACTGTAACTGAGTAGAGGCGAAGCAAAACTGCCTTGACTTGCCCTCAAACAACGTTTTGTAACTCTGAATCTTTATGGAGCATCAAAATCATTCTTTCACCAGAAGAAACAGCACGCTTTGGTGAACAGTCATGGAAATTTTCAGGTCTCTGTGGAAATCCATCAAAAGATCTGACGAGAGAAAAAAGTGCCTCATTTCCAGAGTCTGAAATCTGAAGAAATCTGAGCGAGGGACAAATTTCCTATCCTCAAACAAGTATAATTCATGGCCAAACGGTAATAGCTGAGAAAAAACTTCTTGAATTGTGAGCATCAGGAGTGTCTGAAGATATATTGGCACAAGCCTCATGTCTCAACTTTGTTTCGTTAAGGAGATATGACGATTTGAAAATGCTTCTCATTAGAGAAACCAGCGCTGATTTTGAAGAAACTCTCCATTGAGTTTCTATGGAGAGTTTTCAGACTTTGTGTTACTCTGAGGAGATTTGCAAAAATCTATAAGTCCCACAAGAATGATAGTGACATTTTCTGAAAGCCAGCAAAAATACCTACGTTTTGATGTATAATTTGTGGGAGTTGAGTGGAAATTGAGCGAGTAGCAAGAAGTTGTTCAGACATGAAGAGAAAATTCAGAATAGATGAGTGTACACTCTGAGTTAATTGCATAGCAACCATAACAACGCATGTATTTTCTGAAAATCACAATTTTGCAACTCAAAACTTAAAGAGGTATAAGATTAAAACGGTAGAAGATCTGAAAAAGCTGAATCAGACAGGAATAGCCCAATAATCTGAGAACATTTTAAAGTTTGAATGGAGTTTCTAGGTGAAAGTATGACAAAGTAGTTAAGTTTCAAAAACAAGCAAGTTTTAGCAGAATTGTGGAAGTTTTCCATTCATTTCAATGGGACAAATTAAAGGAAAAAGTGTAATATTTTAAAAAGTATAACAGTAATAAACACCAAAAGTCATTGCCGGAAAGAGCAGAAAGAGCAGAACAGTATAGAGTTTGAACTGAGAAAATCGGCTGAAAACTGAGGAAGTAGTTAAGTGCCAAAAAGTGTACGGAAGCAACTAGAAGAATAATAATAACTAGAAAAATTTGCATTTCCTGCGAAAATGCTGTGTGGATGCCTTAACGCTGAAGCTGTCTGCTGAAAAGCTGAAAAAGATGAAAAGTTGCATGGTGGTGAAAAAAAACATGTCACCCTGAGCAGGATTCGAACCTGGCCCTGCTGGTCTCAAGGCAGCTGCTCATCTCACTGAGCTAAACTCACTCTCTCAAAAAAGAGGAGGAGAGACGGACAATTCTGCTCAAATGAGCAGAAGCTGCTGAGAATTGTGCTGAGAACAGGTGAAAAGGCTGAAAATTTTGCAGAAAAGAGGTAAATCAGCAGAATTTCTGCAGAAAAGAGGCAGAACAAAAGAGAAAACTGAAAACAGGTTTTGCCATGACCGGGATTTGAACCTGGCCCTTCTGGTCTCAAGGCAGCTGCTCATCTCACTGAACCAAACTCATTCTCACAAAAACATGAGATGGAGCAACTGACAATTTTGCTAAATGAGCAGAAGCTGCTGAGAACTGTGCTGAGAAGAAGTGAAAAGGCTGAACATTTTGCAGAAAAGAGGTGAATCAGCAGAATTTCTGCAGAAAAGAGGTAAAGAAGCAATAAGTTGCGCTGAAAAGAGATGAATCAGCAGAATTTCTGCTCAAAAGAGTTTCTTTTCTGAAAACAGCTGAGATTTGTGCTGATAAGAGGTGAAAAGGCTGAACATTTTGCAGAAAAGAGGTGAATCAGCAGAATTTCTGCAGAAAAGAGGTAAAGAAGCAATAAGTTCCGCTGAAAAGAGATGAATCAGCAGAGTTTCTGCTGAAAAGAGTTTTTGTTTTTCTGAAAACAGCCAAAAAGCTGGAATTTGTGCTGAAAAGGGGTGAAAAAATGAAAATTTTGCTGAAAAGGGGTGAAGAAGCTAAAGTATACCAAATCAAAGTATTTGTGCCAAAACATAGTGTTTCTGCCATATTGTGGTACTACTACATTACAACATGAATACGGATTAAAGATGAAAGAAACTGGCAACAAATTCCTCCACTACAAACCAGTCTGATACCACTTCTTTGCAGTGTTCACGTTTACTAAGGCACTACCCAAAAGGCGCCACAAGAGGGCACTCCAACACAAGAGATGACCTATGTACACTGATGCACTTAGTAACAGTCAGCCTCCTACTTAGCCACTACGTAATACAGCGATATTACAGTGTACAAATTCACATAAATATGATTTGGCAGAAATACTAAACTTTGGCACAAATACTATAATTGAGTACAAGTACTCTAAGATAACAGAAAAATACTATGATTTAGCAGAAATACAATGTTTTGCAGAAACACTGTAATTTCACTCAAATACTATGAGATAGCAGTAATACTATGATTTGGCAGAAATGCTACGTTTTAGTACAAATACTATGACAAAGCAGAAATACTATGACTTAGAAGTAATACTATCACAAAAGGGATTCCTCAAAATACTATGAAATTGCAGTAATTCTATGATTTGGCAGAAATACGGTACTTCATACAAATACAATGCTTTGGTACAAATACTATATTTTGGTTTGAATACTATGATTTGCAACAAATACTATGATTTGGCACGAGTAGTATGATTTAGTACAAATACTACGAATTGGCAGAAATACTGTGACTTAGTAGTAATACTATAACATAACAGATATACTGTTATGTTGCAGACAGTCTATGTTTCAAACCTGACCCTCCTGGGCTCAAGGCGGCTACTCATCTCACTGTGCCAAACTGACTCTCACAAGGAAGGAGATGGAGAGACTGACAATTATGGTGAAATGAGCAGAAGCTGCTGAGAATTGTGCTCATAAGAGGTAAAAGGGCTGAAAATTTTGCAGAAAAGAGGTAAATCAGCAGAATTTCTGCAGAAAAGAGGGAAAGAAGCAGAACATTGCGCTGAAAAGAGGTGAATGAGCAGAATTTCTGCTGAAAAGAGGCAGAACAACCTGGTTCTGCTCAAATTCACCAATCAGAGGTACTGCTTCTGTCTGCTTCATCAGGCTGTGTACTTGTATGTATTTCTGCCATGTGGTGTTGACAAGAATCTGAGGTCCATATTAGAAAAGCTGCTAAAATCATAAAACTTTGCAGAATTGTAATAAATTAGCAATATAAATTACAGGTCTGTGATAGTGTATCAATTTGTAGTGAAAAAAAAAAACGTGGACCAAGGTGGGATTGAACCCACGACCTTTGAGCTGCAGAGCCGTGTCATTACTGATTGCGCCACCTGGAAAGGGGGCGGCGGTCTGAAAGACAGATACTTGGGCAGTCAGAAAATAGATCGCGGTGAGATGCGAAAAACGCCGTTTTTTGGAGTTACAAAACGTCGTGTAACTCAAAAACTAGGAGGGCTAGCAGCATAATTCTTGTACTGGGTGAATCAGCGGACTTTGGTGTATTTTGACTGCGATTTTCATAGCCCGTTCTACCTCCGTCGCGGAGATATGACGAGAGAAGAAACGGCTTCATTTCCAGAGTTTGAAGACTGAGAGAAGGACAGATTTCCACCCTCAAACAAACGTAATTCATTGCTCAACGGTAAGATAATTGTAAAAAAACTGCTTGCACTGTGAGTGTCAGCAGTGTCTGAAGATATATTGGCACAAGCCTCATGTCCTAACTTTGCTTTGTTAAAGAGATATGGCGATTTTAAAATGCCTCCGTTACAGAATTTCAGCTCTGAATTTCAAAACCTCCCCATAGACTTTGAATGGGGAGTATTGAGACCTTGTGTCACCCGAGGCAAATTGCGAAAAAACGGTAAATCTCACAA
>NW_024108853.1:692265-804765 GCF_013358895.1 Oreochromis aureus
TTTTAGCAGAATTGTGGAAGTTTCCCATTCATTTCAATGGGACAAATTAAAGGAAAAAAGCTTAATATTTTAAAAAGTATAATAGCAGAAAATACCAAAAGTCATTGCCGGAAAGAGCAAAAATAGCAGAATAGTTGAAAATTTGAACGGTGAAAATTGGCTGAAAATTGCGGAAGTAGTTCTACGGCGAAAAACGTACGGAAGCAACTTGAAGAATAATAATAATAAAGTAGAATAATAAAGAATAAAGAGAAACAGGAACTCAATAGTGTGGATGCCTAAAGCATCCACACAATAACTAGAAAAATTTGCATTTCCTGCGAAAATGCTGTGTGGATGCCTTAACGCTGAAGCTGTCTGCTGAAAAGCTGAAAAGCTGAAAAGTTGCAAAAGTTGTATGGTGGTGAAAAAAACATGTCGCCCTGAGCAGGATTCGAACCTGGTCCTCCTGGTGTCAAGGCAGCTACTCATCTCACTGAGCTAAACTCATTCTCTCAAGAAGAGGAGGAGAGACCGACAATTCTGCTGAAATGAGGAGAAGCTGCTGAGAATTGTGCTGAGAAGAGGTGAAAAGGCTGAAAATTTTGCAGAAAAGAGGTAAATCAGCAGAATTTCTGCAGAAAAGAGGCAGAACAAAAAGAAAACTGAAAACAGGTTTTGCCATGACCGGGATTTGAACCTGACCGTTCTCATCTCAAGGCAGCTGCTCATCTCACTGAACCAAACTCTTTCTCTCAAAAATAGAGATGGAGAAACTGACAATTTTGCTAAATGAGCAGAAGCTGCTGAGAATTGTGCTGAGAAGAAGTGAAAAGGCTGAAAATTTTGCAGAAAAGAGGTGAATCAGCAGAATTTCTGCAGAAAAGAGCCAAAGAAGCAGAAACTTGCGCTGAAAAGAGATGAATCAGCAGAATTTCTGCTCAAAGGCGGCTATTCATTTCCCTGAGCCAAAGTCATTCTTACAAAGAAGAGGTGGAGAGACGGACAATTCTGCTGAAATGAGCAGAAGCTGCTGACAATTGTGCTGATAAGAGGTGAAAAGGCTGAAAATTTTGCAGAAAAGAGGTGAATCAGCAGAATTTCTGCAGAGAAAAGAGCCAAAGAAGCAGAAACTTGCGCTGAAAAGAGATGAATCAGCAGAGTTTCTGCTCAAAAGAGTTGTCTTTTTTTCTGAATACAGCCAAAAAGCTGGAATTTGTGCTGAAAAGGGGTGAAAAAATGAAAATTTTGCTGAAAAGGGGTGAAGAAGCTGAAGAAGCTAAAGTATACTAAATCAAAGTATTTGTGCCAAAACATAGTGTTTCTGCCATATTGTGGTACTACTACATTACAACATGAATACGGATTAAAGATGAAAGAAACTGGCAACAAATTCCTCCACTACAAACCAGTCTGATACCACTTCTTTGCAGTGTTCACGTTTACTAAGGCACTACCCAAAAGGCGCCACAAGAGGGCACTCCAACACAAGAGATGAGGTGAATGAGCAGAATTTCTGCTGAAAAGAGGCAGAAGGTTCTGTATGTAGAAAAAGAAACACTGTTGAACCATGTGTGAAATAAATAAAGAAATGAAATGAAAGAACAACCTGGTTCTGCTCAAATTCACCAATCAGAGGTACTGCCTCAGTCTGCTTCATCAGGCTGTGTACTTGTTTCTGCCATGGAGCGTTAACAAGAATCTGAGGTCCATATTAGAAAAGCTGCTAAAATCATAAAACTTTGCAGAATTGTAATAAATTAGCAATATAAATTACAGGTCTGTGATAGTGTATAAATTTGTAGTGAAAAAAAAAAACCATGTGGACCAAGGTGGGATTGAACCCACGACCTTTGGGCTGCAGACCCGTGTCATTACCAAATGCGCCACCGGCAAAGAGAGCCAGTGCCTGGAAAACAGGGAGATGAGCAGTCAGAATTAGATCGCAGTGAGAGGCGTAAAGCGCCGTTTTCTGGAGTTACAAAACGTCGTGTAACTCAAAAACTAGGTGGGATAGAAGCACAATTCCTTTACTGGGTGAATCAGCAGAATTTCATGAACTTTGACTGCGATAGCTCTTTGTACCTCCGTCGCGGAGATATGACGAGAGAAGAAACGGCTTCATTTTAAGAGTTTGAAAACAAACGTAATTTATGGCTCAAGAGTTTTAAAACAAACGTAATTTATGGCTCAACAGTAAGATGACAGTAAAAACTGCTCCAACCGTGAGTGTCAGCAGTGTCTGAAGATGAATTGGCACAAGCCTCTCGTCTTAACTTTGCTTTATTAAAATTATTGTGGCATGCAGATGAATCTTTGCGAAGAAGCTCACAGGGACAGATTGAGCCTGTATTTCCACCCCAAGCTGGTAGGGGGAGTTTTTATTGAACATACTTGCTTGTGTCACAATGTGCTTCAAGGGTCAATAACAGCATAACAGAACTCACTTATGGTACTGCATTCTTCCTATAAAACAATAACTGTCAGTGACTTTGTACCATAGTATAAACACAACATTCAAGACAACAGTTAAAAGTAACGTAACCATAAACAATGAAACAAGAACATCTCAAATGCAGCACATGTCCCAAGGCATGATGGGAGAGAACTAGCTGTTCCCCAACACGCCACATTATTTATGATTTATGATTTGGCAGAAACACTGGGACTTGGTATAAATACTATGACTTACATGAAATACTTTGACTTAGCAGAAATTCTGTAATCTAACAAAAAGCACTTCAGCATAGCAGAAATTCTATGATTGAGCAGAATTACTAGGATTTAGCACAAACACTATGATTTGTCTAAAAAAAAAAAACCCTTTATTTTGCAGTTATATTGTGATTTGGCAGAAATACTATGCTTTGGAACAAATACCAAGATTTGGCAGAAATACTATGAGCAGTAATAATATAACATAGCAGAAATACTGTTATTTTGTGGAAATACTATGCTTTGGCACAAATACCATGATTTGGCCAAAATACTATGATTTAGCAGAAATACTAAGATGTAGTAGAAGTACTTTGATTTAACAGAAATACTTTTATGGAGGAGTAATACTTTAACATGGGAGAAATATTGATACAGACACACAAACATACACATACACAGAGCGTAAAGGGAACAGTGGCTGTTAAGAGTCTGGGCTTGGTATATCTAGGTCAGTTAAATTAGCTGCACCTGCTGTAATCAGCCCTTACACACACAGACACAGAGAGAGGTATAAGTTTTCTGCAGTGTATTTCTTACATTCACATTCAGGATTCCCCTCGAACCTCCTGGTCTCAAGGCAGCTACTCATCTCACTGAGCCAAACTCATTCTCACAAAAAGAGGTAGATAGACTGACAATTGTGCTGAAATTATCAGAAGCTGCTGAGAACTGTGCTGATAAGAGGCAAAAGGATGAAAATTTTGCAGAAAAGAGGTGAATCAGCAGAATTTCTGCAGAAAAGAGGCAAAGAAGCAGAACCTTGCGCTGAAAAGAGGTGAATCAGCAGAGTTTCTGCTGAAAAGAGGTTTTTTTTCTGAAACCGCCAAAAAGCTGGAATTTGTGCTGAAAAGGGGTGAAAAAATGAAAATTTTGCTGAAAAGGGGTGAAGAAGCTAAAGTATACCAAATCAAAGTATTTGTGCCAAAACATGGTATTTCTGCCATATTGTGGTATTTGTGCCACAAAAGTTACTACATTACAACATGAATACGGATTAAAGATGAAAGAAACTGGCAACAAATTCCTCCACTACAAACCAGTCTGATACCACTTCTTTGCAGTGTTTACTAAGGCACTACCCAAAAGGCGCCACAAGAGGGCACTCCAACACAACAGATGACCTATGTACACTGATGCACTTAGTAACAGTCAGCCTCCTACTTAGCCACTACGTAATACAGCGATATTACAGTGTACAAATTCACATAAATTTGTAGGGGGACCAAACAAAGCAGGAACAAGCCCAAAACAATCAAATAACTGTGCTGCCATAGCTATCGCTAACTAGCACATACGCTAAAGGTAACTAAAACCAATACACACAAGTAGCAGGGTAAACATCTTAAGCATGGAACATTAACTCACGTTTATGTGACACACACCATCTAACAAATACAGGATGGGCTATTTGCTCCCCTTCCCAGCAGCTCTCTCCTCAATCGTTAGCACAGGAACGAAGGAAGACCATCTAGCTCAGAAGTCCCATGAATTCCCTCACTGCTCAGAGGCTGCTGGGTAATGTAGCTCACACTAACACAGGTTTTTCTACAAGCACAAATACTATAACATAGCAGAAATACTGTGATTTTGTTGAAATACTATGCTTTAGGACAAATACTATGATTTGGCAGAAATACTATGTTTTAGGACATATACTATGATTTGGCTCAAATACTATGATATAGCAGCAATACTATGTTTTGGTACAAATGCTGCGCTTAGGCACAAATATTATGATTTGGTGGACACTATGATTTAGCAGAGATAATATGATTTGGCAGAAATAGTAAACTTTGGCACAAATACTATAATTGAGTGCAAGTACTTTAAGATAACAGAAATACTATGATTTAGCAGAAATTAAATGTTTTTGCAGAAACACTGTAATTTCACTCAAATACTCTGAAATAGCCGTAATACTATGATTTGGCAGAACATAACAGAAATTCTATGACTTAGTAGTAATACTATAACATAACAGAAATATTAATTGGGCACAAATACTATAATTTGGCACAAGTACCATGTTTTGGCAAAATCCCATAATTTGGCACAAATACTATGATTTGGCAGACACTATGATTTAGCAGAGATAATATCATTTGGCAGAAATACTAAACTTTGGCACAAATACAATAATTGAGTACTTTAAGATGAGAGAAATACTATGATTTTGCAGAAATACAATGTTTTTGCAGAAACACTGTAATTTCACTCAAATACTATGAAATAGCAGTAATACTATGATTTGGCAGAAATACTATGTTTCAGTACAAATACTATGACAAAGCAGAAATACTATGACTTAGAAGTAATACTATAACAAAAGGGATTCCTCAAAATACTATGAAATTGCAGTAATTCTATGATTTGGCAGAAATACTGTACTTCGTACAAATACAATGCTTTGGTACAAATACTATATTTTGATTTGAATACTATGATTTGGCACGAGTAGTATGATTTAGTACAAATACTACAAATTGGCAGAAATACTGTGACTTAGTAGTAATACTATAACATAACAGATATACTATGATTTTGCAGACAGTCTATGTTTTTGCACAACTAGCACAATATGGCAGAAATACTATGATTTGGCACAAGTACTATGATTTAGTACAAATACTCTTATTGGCACAAATACTATGTTTCAGTACAAATACTACGATTTGGCAATAATACTGGGTTTTAGCACAACTACTGAGATTTGGGTGAAATACTATGATTTAGAAGAAATACTATGACTTCGTACAAATACAATGTTTTGGTTCAAATAATATGATTTGCAAAAAATACTATGATTTGGTACAAGTACCATGATTTAGTACAAATACTACGAATTGGCAGAAATACTGTGACTTAGTACTAATACTTTAACAGAACAGATATACTGTGATTTTGCAGAAATAGTATGTTTTTGCACATATACTACGATTTTGCTCAAATACTATGAAATTGCAGTAATACTATGATTTTGAAGGAATGCTATGATTAGGTAGAAATACTATGACTTAGTAGTAATACTATAACATAACACATATACTGTGATTTAACAGACAATATGTTTTTGCACGAATAATACGATTTCGCTCAAATACTATGAAATTGCAGTAATACTATGATTTTGAAGGAATACTATGATTTGGTAGAAATACTATGCCTTAGTAGTAATACTATAACATAACAGATATACTGTGATTTTGCAGACATAGTATGTTTTTGCACGAATACTACGATTTTGCTCAAATACTACGAAATTGCAGTAATACTATGATTTTGAAGGAATACTATGATTTGGTAGAAATACTATGCCTTAGTAGTAATACTATAACACAACAGATATACTGTGATTTTGCAGACATTCTATGTTTTTGCACAAATACTACAATTTGGCAGAAATACTATGTTTGGGCACAAATACTATGATTTGCTATAAATACTATGATTTGGCACATATACTATAATCAGCAGATATGCTATAACATAACAGACATTCCTCCACTTAGTAGTAATACTATAACATAAAATAAATATTATGGTTCTGCCCCAAAACCATGATTTGGCACAAACACCATGAATTTTCAAAAATACTATGATTTAGCAGAAATACTATGATTGAGCAGAAGTACTAAGATGTAGTAGAAGTACTTTGATGTAGCACAAATACTATTATGGAGGAGTAATACTTTAACATGGGAGAATTATTGAGACACACACACATATACACAGAGAGCAAAGTGTACAGGGGTTGTTAAGAGTCTGGGCTTGGTATATCTAGGTCAGCTAAATTGGCTGCACCTGCTGTAATCAGCACTTACACACACAGACACAGAGAGAGCTATGGGTTTTCTTCAGTGTATTTCTCACATTCAGGATTCCCCTCGAACAAATGGCCATAATTTCCTAACCGTAGGAGCTAGAACGGTCATTCTGACACCGTTTTGTTCAGAAGAGATGGGGGAATCTGCAGGTCTTCATAATTCAGAGATAAAATATAAATTATTGAAGATATATGACTTGTAATACACTGTAACTGAGTAGAGGCAAAGCAAAACTGCCTTGACCTGCCCTCAAACAACGTTTTGTAACTCTAAATCTATATGGAGCATCAAAATCATTCTTTCACCGTAAGAAACAGCAGGCTTTGGTGAACAGTCATGGAAATTTTCAGGTCTCTGTTGAAATCCATCAAAAGATCTGACGAGAGAAAAAGTGCCTCATTTCCAGAGTTTGAAATCTGAACAGATCTGAGCGAGGGACAAATTTCCTATCCTCAAACAAGTGTAATTCATGGCCAAACGGTAATAGGTGAGGAAGAAATTCTTGAATTGTGAGCATCAGGGATATCTGAAGATATATTGGCACAAGCCTCATGTCTGAACTTTGTTTCGTTAAGGAGTTATGACGATTTGAAAATGCCTGTCATTAGAAATCCAGCGCTGATTTTGAAGAAACTCTCCATTGACTTTCTATGGAGAGTTTTCAGACTTTGTGTTGCTCTGAGGAGATTTGCAAAAAATCTGTAAATCCCACAACAATGATAGTGACATTTTCTGAAAGCCAGCAAAAATACCTACGTTTTGATGTATAATTTGTGGGAGTTGAGTGGAAATTGAGCGAGTAGCAAGAAGTTGTTCAAACATGAAGAGAAAATTCCGAATGGACGAGTGTACACTCTGAGTTAATTGCATAGCAACCATAGCAACGCATGTATTTTCTGAAAAATCACAATTTTGCAACTGAAAACTTAAAGAGAGATAAGATTAAAACGGTAGAAGATCTGAAAAAGCTGAATCAGACAGGAATAGCCCAATAATCTGAGAACATTTTAAAGTTTGAATGGAGTTTCTAGGTGAAAGTATGACAAAGTAGTTAAGTTTCAAAGACAAGCAAGTTTTAGCAGAATTGTGGAAGTTTCCCATTCATTTCAATGGGACAAATTAAAGGAAAAAAGTGTAATATTTTAAAAAGTATAACAGTAATAAACACCAAAAGTCATTGCCGGAAAGAGCAGAAAGAGCAGAACAGTATAGAGTTTGAACTGAGAAAATCGGCAGAAAACTGTGGAAGTAGTTAAGTGCCAAAAAGTGTACGGAAGCAACTAGAATAATAACTAGAAAAATTTGCATTTCCTGCGAAAATGCTGTGTGGATGCCTTAATGCTGAAGCTGTCTGCTCAAAAACTGAAAAAGATGAAAAGTTGCAAAAAGTTGTATGGTGGTGAAAAAAAAATGTTGCCTTGAGCAGGATTTGAACCTGGCCCTCTTAGTCTCAAGGCGGTAACTCATCTCACTGTGCCAAAGTCACTCTCAATTACGCAAACTCATTTTCACAAAGAAGAGGTGGAGAGACTGACAATTTTGCTGAAATGAGCAGAAGCTGCTGAGAATTGTGCTGGTAAGAGGAGAAAAGGCTGAAAATTTTGCAGAAAAGAGGTGAATCAGCAGAATTTCTGCTTAAAAAGAGTTTTTCCTGAAAACAGCTGAGATTTGTGCTAATAAGAGGTGAAAAGGCTGAAAATTTTGCAGAAGAGGTGAACAAGCAGAATTTGGGCTGAAAAGAGGTGAAAATTCTGCTGAAAACAGTTCAGTCAGCAGAAGTTCTGCTGAAAAGTGTTCTGCAGAACTCTTTTCAGAATTCTGCTGAAAAGATGTTTTTGCTGAAAATAGCTGAAAAAGCTGGGAAACTGAAAATTTTGCTGAAAAGGGGTGAAAAAGCTGAAATTGAGTTAAAAAAGTTTCTCTGCGTAAAACAGGCTTCTGCTTAAAACAGCTAATAAGTTGAGATTTGTGCTGAAAACAGGTGTTCAAATCCCATGACCAGGATTTAAACCTGGCCCTTCTGGTCTCAAGGAAGCTACACATCTCACTGAACTAAACTTGTTCCGACAAACACAAGAGATGGAGAAACTGACAATTTTGCTAAATGAGCAGAAGCTGCTGAGTTTTGTGCTGAGAAGATGTGAAAAGCTGAAAAATTTGCAGAAAAGAGGTGAATCAGCAGAATTTCTGCAGAAAAGATGGAAAGAAGAAGAACATTGCACTGAAAAGAGGTAAATCAGCAGAATTTCTGCTGAAAAGAGTTTTTTTTTTTCTGAAAACAGCCCCAAAAATGGAATTTGTGCTGAAAAGGGGTGAAAAAATGAAAATTTTGCTGAAAAGGGGTGAAGAAGGTAAAGTATACCAAATCAAAGTATTTGTGCCAAAACATAGTGTTTCTGCCATATTGTGGTATTTGTGCCACAAAAGTTACTACATTACAACATGAATACGGATTAAAGATGAAAGAAACTGGCAACAAATTCCTCCACTACAAACCAGTCTGATACCACTTCTTTGCAGTGTTCACATTTACTAAGGCACTACCCAAAAGGCGTCACAAGAGGGCACTCCAACACAAGAGATGACCTATGTACACTGATGCACTTAGTAACAGTCAGCCTCCTACTTAGACACTACGTAATACAGCGATATTACAGTGTACAAATTCACATAAATATGATTTGGCAGAAATACTAAACTTTGGCACAAATACTATAATTGAGTACAAGTACTCTAAGATAACAGAAATACTATGATTTAGCAGAAATACAATGTTTTGCAGAAACACTGTAATTTCACTCAAATACTATGAGATAGCAGTAATACTATGATTTGGCAGAAATGCTACGTTTTAGTACAAATACTATGACAAAGCAGAAATACTATGACTTAGAAGTAATACTATCACAAAAGGGATTCCTCAAAATACTGTGAAATTGCAGTAATTCTATGATTTGGCAGAAATACGGTACTTCATACAAATACAATGCTTTGGTACAAATACTATATTTTGGTTTGAATACTATGATTTGCAACAAATACTATGATTTGGCACGAGTAGTATGATTTAGTACAAATAATACGAATTGGCAGAAATACTGTGACTTAGTAGTAATACTATAACATAACAGATATACTGTTATGTTGCAGACAGTCTATGTTTCGAACCTGGCCCTCCTGGGCTCAAGGCGGCTACTCATCTCACTGTGCCAAACTGACTCTCACAAGGAAAGAGATGGAGAGACTGACAATTATGGTGAAATGAGCAGAAGCTGCTGAGAATTGTGCTCATAAGAGGTAAAAGGGCTGAAAATTTTGCAGAAAAGAGGTAAATCAACAGAATTTCTGCAGAAAAGAGGAAAGAAGCAGAACATTGCGCTGAAAAGAGGTGAATGAGCAGAATTTCTGCTGAAAAGAGGCAGAACAACCTGGTTCTGCTCAAATTCACCAATCAGAGGTACTGCTTCTGTCTGCTTCATCAGGCTGTTTACTTGTATGTATTTCTGCCATGTGGTGTTGACAAGAATCTGAGGTCCATATTAGAAAAGCTGCTAAAATCATAAAACTTTGCAGAATTGTAATAAATTAGCAATATAAATTACAGGTCTGTGATAGTGTATAAATTTGTAGTGAAAAAAAAAACGTGGACCAAGGTGGGATTGAACCCACGACCTTTGAGCTGCAGAGCCGTGTCATTACTGATTGCGCCACCTGGAAAGGGGCGGCGGTCTGAAAGACAGATACTTGGGCAGTCAGAAATAGATCGCGGTGAGAGGCGAAAAACGCCGTTTTTTGGAGTTACAAAACGTCGTGTAACTCAAAAACTAGGAGGGCTAGCAGCATAATTCTTGTACTGGGTGAATCAGCGGACTTTGGTGTATTTTGACTGCGATTTTCATAGCTCGTTCTACCTCCGTCGCGGAGATATGACGAGAGAAGAAACGGCTTCATTTCCAGAGTTTGAAGACTGAGAGAAGGACAGATTTCCACCCTCAAACAAACGTAATTCATTGCTCAACGGTAAGATAATTGTAAAACTGCTTCCACTGTGAGTGTCAGCAGTGTCTGAAGATATATTGGCACAAGCCTCATGTCCTAACTTTGCTTTGTTAAAGAGATATGGCGATTTTAAAATGCCTCCCGTTACAGAATTTCAGCTCTGAATTTCAAAACCTCCCCATAGACTTTGAATGGGGAGTATTGAGACCTTGTGTCACTCCGAGGCAAATTGCAAAAAAACGGTAAATCTCACAATAAAGATAGTGACATTGTCTGAAAGCCAGCAAAAATACCTACGTTTTGATGTATAATTTGTGGGGGTTGAGTGGAAATTGAGTCAGTAGCAAGAAGTTGTTTAGACATGAAGAGAAAATTCAGAACGGACCAGCACTCACTCTGACTTAATTGCATAGCAACCATAGCAACGCATGTATTTTCTGAAAAATCACAATTTTGCAACTGAAAACTTAAAGAGGTATAAAATTAAAACGGTAGAAGATCTGAAAAAGCTGAATCATTCAGGAATAGCCCAATAGTCTGAGAACATTTTAAAGTTTGAATGGAGTTTCTAGGTGAAAGTATGACAAAGTAGTTAAGTTTCAAAAACAAGCAAGTTTTAGCAGAATTGTGGAAGTTTCCCATTCATTTCAATGGGACAAATTAAAGGAAAAAAGTGTAATATTTTAAAAAGTATAACAGTAATAAACACCAAAAGTCATAGCCGGCATTAGCAGAAAGAGCAGAACAGTTTAGAGTTTGAACGGAGAAAATCGGCTGAAAACTGAGGGAGTAGATAAGTGCCAAAAAGTGTACGGAAGCAACTAGGGGAATAATAACTAGAAAAATTTGCATTTCCTGCGAAAATGCTGTGTGGATGCCTTAACGCTGAAGCTGTCTGCTGAAAAGCTGAAAAAGATGAAAAGTTGCAAAAAGTTGTATGGTGGTGAAAAAAGAATGTCACCCTGAGCAGGATTCGAACCTGGCCCTACCAGGTGCAAAGCAGCTACTCATCTCACTGTGCCAAATTCACTCTCACAAGATAAGAGATGGAGAGACTGACAATTATGGTGAAATGAGCAGAAACTGCTGAGAATTGCGCTGATGAGAGGTGAAATGGTTGAAAATTTTGCAGAAAAGAGGTGAATCAGCAGAATTTCTGCTGAAAAGAGGTGAAAAAGCAGAAAATTGCAATAAAAGAGATGAATCAGCAGAATTTCTGCTCAAAAGAGTTTTTTCTGAAAACAGCTGAGATCTGTGCTAATAAGAGGTGAAAAGGGTGAAAATTTTGCAGAAGAGGTGAATAAGCAGAATTTCGGCTGAAAAGAGGTGAAAATTCTGCTGAAAAGAGTTCAATCAGCAGAATTTCTGCTGAAAAGAGTTCTGCAGAACTTTTCAGAATTCTGCTGAAAAGATGTTTTGCTGAAAATAGCTGAAAAAGCTGGGATTTGTGCTGAAAAGTGGTGAAAAAACTGAAGATTCTGCTGAAAACGGGTTATAAAGCTGAAATTTGTGTTGAAAAGAGTAAAAAAGTTTAACTGTTAACTGAAAGAAATGTTGCCATAAGCGGGATTTGAACCCGGGCCTCCCAGTCTGAGAACGGACGCTCATCTCACTGAGCTAAAACACAGGTCAACCCGGCAAGGAAAATCAGTGAGGCCACTAATAATATGGCAGAAATGGGCAAAAATATTGCAAAAAAAATTCAATATCTCAAAAGTATAGGAGTTATGAGCACCAAAAGTCATTGCGGAAAGAGCAGAAAGAGCAGAATTTTTAAAGTTTGAATGGCGAAAATCGGTTAAGAACTGAGGGAGTAGTTAAGTGCCAAAAAGTGTACGGAAGCAACTAGAAGAATAATAATAATAAAGAATAAAGAGAAACAGGAAAACAATAGTGTGGAAGCCCTTTAAGGGCATCCACACAATAAAGAAGAAAGAGAAACAGGAAAACAATAGTGTGGAAGCCCTTTAGGGCATCCACACAATAATAAAGAACTAGAAAAATTTGCATTTCCTGCGAAAATGCTGTGTGGATGCCTTAATGCTGAAGCTGTCTGCTCAAAAACTGAAAAAGATGAAAAGTTGCAAAAAGTTGTATGGTGGTGAAAAAAAAATGTTGCCTTGAGCAGGATTTGAACCTGGCCCTCTTAGTCTCAAGGCGGTAACTCATCTCACTGTGCCAAAGTCACTCTCAATTACGCAAACTCATTTTCACAAAGAAGAGGTGGAGAGACTGACAATTTTGCTGAAATGAGCAGAAGCTGCTGAGCAGAAACACTATATTTAGCACAAATCTGATGAAATAGAAGAAATAGTATGATTTAGCAGAAATGCTGTATTTAGCACAAATACTGAAAAGCAGCAGAAATGCTATGACTTAGCACAATAGTAATAACCTAAATAGAAAAATTGGAAAAGCAAAATGGACAGCTGAAAAAATCCTGAACATGCTAAGGGTCCCTCAAATGTAATTGTTAATGAAATGAAAAAAAAACCCAGCAAAAAAAAGTATAACAGTCACACAACCACAAATATGTACACATATGGTAACACACATGCACAGACAGACACACACAGGATCAAATTCAGTCAACCAGTCTAACTATATTGAATTTAAATCTTACAATGAGATCATCCCATAAAAAGGCTTTCTCTGTCTCTCTCTCTCTCTCTCTCTCTGTCACACACACACACACACACACACACACACACACACACACACAAGATCCAATTCAGTCAACCAGTCTAAATATATTGATTTTGAATCTTACAATGAGATCATCCCATAAAAGGCTTTCTCTCTCTCTCTCTCTCTCTCTCCTCTCTCTCTCTGTCAAACACACACACACAAGATCCAATTCAGTCAACCAGTCTAAATATATTGAATTTAAATCTTACAATGAGATCATCCCATAACAAGCCTTTCTCTCTCTCTCTCTCTCTCTCTCTCTCTCTCACACACACACACACACACACACACACACACACACACACACACACACACACACAAGATCCAATTCAGTCAACCAGTCTAAACCAGTCTAAACCAGTCTAAATATATCATCCCATAACAAGCCTTTCTCTCTCTCTCTCTCTCTGTCACACACACACACACACACACACACACACACACACACACACACACACACACACACACGGGAGAGAGAAGTAAGTTTCTAGCTCAGTCAAGCAGCCTGGGAGCTGCTGAATTTGAATCCACCAATCAGAGAGGCTGTATACTTTTTCCCGCCAAAACAGGTGCAGCCGTTTTTACACACACAGAGCACAGAGACAGGATTTCTGCAGTGAATTTCTCATAGTGAGGATTCCTCTCAAACAAATGGCCATAATTTCCTAACCGTAGGGGCTAGAACGGTCATTCTTACACCGTTTTGTTCAGAAGAGATCAGGGAATCTTAAAGTGTTGACAATTTATCATTAAAATATGAATTATTAAAGATATTTGACTTCTAATGCACCATAACTGAGTAGAGCAAAGCAAAAACTGCCTTGACTTGCCCTCAAACAACGCTTTCTAACTCTAAATCTATTTGGAGTATCAATATCATTCTTTCACCGTAAGAGACAGCAGGCTTTGGTGAACAATCATGGAAATTTTCAGGTCTCTGTGGAAATCCATTAAAAAGATATGACGAGAGAAAAAAGTGGTTCATTTCCAGAGTTTGAAAGCTGAAGAAATCTGAGCGAGGGACAAATTTCCTACCCTCAAACAAACCCAATTCATGGCCAAATGGTAATAGGTGAGAAAGAAATTCTTGAATTGTGAGCATCAGGAGTGTCTGAAGATATATTGGCACAAGCCTCATGTCTTAACTTCGCTTCGTTCGGGAGATATGAAGATTCGAAAATGCCTCTCATTACAGAAATCAAGCGGTGATTTTAAACGAACTCTCCATTGACTTTCTATGCAAAGTTTCCAGACTTTGTGTTGGTCTGAGGAGATTTGCCAAAATTCTATAAATCTCACAACAATGATAGTGACATTTTCTGAAAGCCAGCAAAAATACCTACGTTTTGATGTATAATTTGTGGAAGTTGAGTGAAAATCGAGCAAGTAGCAAGAAGTTGTTCGGACATGAAGAGAAGACTGGGAAACCTACAGTGGCACACTGAAAGCCAAGTGCATAGCAACCATAACAACGCATGTATTTTCTGAAAAATCACAATTTTGCAACTCAAAACTTAAAGAGGGATAAGATGAAAACCGTAACAGATATGAAAAAGCTGAATCATCCATGAATAGCCCAATAATTTGTGAACATTTTAAAGTTTAAATGGAGTTTCTATGTGAAAGTATGAAAAAGTAGTTAAGTTTCAAAAACGAGCAAGTTTTAGCAGAATTGCAGAAGTTTCCCATTCATTTCAATGGGACAAATTAAAGGAAAAAAGCTTAATATTTTAAAAAGTATAATAGCAGAAAATACCAAAAGTCATTGCCGGAAAGAGCAAAAATAGCAGAATAGTTTAAAATTTGAACGGTGAAAATAGCACAAAAATTGTGGAAGTAGTTAAACAGCAAAAAACGTACGGAAGCAACTTGAAGAATAATAATAATAATAATAAAGAATAAAGAGAAACAGGAACTCAATAGTGTGGATGCCTCCAGCATCCACACAACTAGAAAAATTTGCATTTCCTGCGAAAATGCTGTGTGGATGCCTTAACGCTGAAGCTGTCTGCTGAAAAGCTGAAAAAGATGAAAAGTTGCAAAAAGTTGCATGGTGGTGAAAAAAAAAAAACATGTCGCCCTGAGCAGGATTCGAACCTGGCCCTGCTGGTCTCAAGGCAGCTGCTCATGTTACTGAGCTAAACTCTCTCCCTCAAAAAAGAAGAGGAGAGACAGACAATTCTGCTCAAATGAGCAGAAGCTGCTGACAATTGTGCTGATAAGAGGTGAAAAGGCTGAAAATTTTGCAGAAAAGAGGTGAATCAGCAGAATTTCAGCTGAAAAGAGGTAAAGAAGCAGAACGTTGCGCTGAAAAGAGATGAATCAGCAGAATTTCTGCTCAAAAGAGGCAGAACAACCTGGTTCTGCTCAAATTCACCAATCAGAGGTACTGCTTCTGTCTGCTTCATCAGGCTGTTTACTTGTATGTATTTCTGCCATGTGGTGTTGACAAGAATCTGAGGTCCATATTAGAAAAGCTGCTAAAATCATAAAAGTTTGCAGAATTGTAATAAATTAGCAATATAAATTACAGGTCTGTGATAGTGTATAAATTTGTAGTGAAAAAAAAAAAACGTGGACCAAGGTGGGATTGAACCCACGACCTTTGAGCTGCAGAGCCGTGTCATTACTGATTGCGCCACCTGGAAAGGGGGCGGCGGTCTGAAAGACAGATACTTGGGCAGTCAGAAATAGATCGCGGTGAGAGGCGAAAAACGCCGGTTTTTGGAGTTACAAAACGTCGTGTAACTCAAAAACTAGGAGGGCTAGCAGCATAATTCTTGTACTGGGTGAATCAGCGGACTTTGGTGTATTTTGACTGTGATTTTCATAGCTCGTTCTACCTCCGTCGCGGAGATATGACGAGAGAAGAAACGGCTTCATTTCCAGAGTTTGAAGACTGAGAGAAGGACAGATTTCCACCCCTCAAACAAACGTAATTCATTGCTCAACGGTAAGATAATTGTAAAAACTGCTTCCACTGTGAGTGTCAGCAGTGTCTGAAGATATATTGGCACAAGCCTCATGTCCTAACTTTGCTTTGTTAAAGAGATATGGCGATTTTAAAATGCCTCCCGTTACAGAATTTCAGCTCTGAATTTCAAAACCTCCCCATAGACTTTGAATGGGGAGTATTGAGACCTTGTGTCACTCCGAGGCAAATTGCAAAAAAAAACGGTAAATCTCACAATAAAGATAGTGACATTGTCTGAAAGCCAGCAAAAATACCTACGTTTTGATGTATAATTTGTGGGGGTTGAGTGGAAATTGAGTCAGTAGCAAGAAGTTGTTTAGACATGAAGAGAAAATTCAGAACGGACCAGCACTCACTCTGACTTAATTGCATAGCAACCATAGCAACGCATGTATTTTCTGAAAAATCACAATTTTGCAACTGAAAACTTAAAGAGGTATAAAATTAAAACGGTAGAAGATCTGAAAAAGCTGAATCATTCAGGAATAGCCCAATAGTCTGAGAACATTTTAAAGTTTGAATGGAGTTTCTAGGTGAAAGTATGACAAAGTAGTTAAGTTTCAAAAACAAGCAAGTTTTAGCAGAATTGTGGAAGTTTCCCATTCATTTCAATGGGACAAATTAAAGGAAAAAAGTGTAATATTTTAAAAAGTATAACAGTAATAAACACCAAAAGTCATAGCCGGCATTAGCAGAAAGAGCAGAACAGTTTAGAGTTTGAACGGAGAAAATCGGCTGAAAACTGAGGGAGTAGAAAAGTGCCAAAAAGTGTACGGAAGCAACTAGGGGAATAATAATAAAGAAGAAAGAGAAACAGGAAAACAATAGTGTGGAAGCCCTTTAGGGCATCCACACAATAATAAAGTAGAATAATAATAAAGAACTAGAAAAATTTGCAGATATGCTATGACTTAGCACAATAGTAATAACTTAAATAGAAAAATTGGAAAAGCAAAATGGACAGCTGAAAAAATGCTGAACATGCAAAGGGTCCCTCAAATGTAATTGTTAAATGAAAAAAAAAAATCAGGAAAAAAGTATAACAGTCACACAATCACAAATATGGACACATATGGAAACACACATGCACAGAGACACACACAAGATCCAATTCAGTCAACCAGTCTGAATATATTGAATTTGAATCTTACAATGAGATAATCCCATAAAAAGGCTCTCTCTCTCTCTCCCTCTCTCTCCCTCTCTCTGTCTCACACACACACACACACACACACACACAATCCAATTCAGTCAACCAGTCTAAATATATTGAATTTGAATCTTACAATGAGATCATCCCATAAAAAGGCTTTCTCTGTCTCTCTCTCTCTCTCTCTCTCTGTCACACACACACACACACACACACACACACACACACAAGATCCAATTCAGTCAACCAGTCTAAATATATTGAATTTGAATCTTACAATGAGATCATCCCATAAAAAAAGCTCTCTCTCTCTCTCTCTCTCTCTCTCTCTCTCTCTCTCTCTCTCTCTCTCTCTCTCACACACACACACACACACACACACACACACACACACACAGGGAGAGAGAAGTAAGTTTCTAGGTCAGTCAAGCAGCCTGGGAGCTGCTGAATTTGAATCCACCAATCAGAGAGCCTGTGCACTTTTTCCCGCCAAAACTGGTGCACGCAGCACAGAGAGACACAGGATTTTTGCAGTCTATTTCTCATAATGACGACTCCCCTCAAACAAATGACCATAATTTCCTAACCGTAGGGGCTAGAACGCTCATTCTTACACCGTTTTGTTCAGAAGAGATGGGGGAATCTTAAAGTGTTGACAATTTATCATTAAAATATGAATTATTAAAGATATTTGACTTCTAATGCACCATAACTGAGTGGAGCAAGGCAAAAACTGCCTTGACTTGCCCTCAAACAACGCTTTCTAACTCTAAATCTATTTGGAGTATCAATATCATTTTTTCACCGTAAGAGACAGCAGGCTTTGGTGAACAATCTTGGAAATTTTCAGGTCTCTGTGGAAATCCATTAAAAAGATATGACGAGAGAAAAAAGTGGTTCATTTCCAGAGTTTGAAATCTGAAGAAATCTGAGCGAGGGACAAATTTCCTACCCTCAAACAAACCCAATTCATGGCCAAATGGTAATAGGTGAGAAAGAAATTCTTGAATTGTGAGCGTCAGGAGTGTCTGAAGATATATTGGCACAAGCCTCATGTCTTAACTTCGCTTTGTTGGGGAGATATGACGATTCGAAAATGCCTCTCATTACAGAAATCAAGCGGTGATTTTAAACGAACTCTCCATTGACTTTCTATGGGGAGTTTTGAGACTTTGTGTTGGTCTGAGGAGATTTGACAAAATTCTATAAATCTCACAACAATGATAGTGACATTTTCTGAAAGCCAGCAAAAATACCTACGTTTTGATGTATAATTTGTGGAAGTTGAGTGAAAATTGAGCAAGTAGCAAGAAGTTGTTCGGACATGAAGAGAAGACTGCGAAACCTACAGTGGCACACTGGAAGCCAAGTGCATAGCAACCATAACAACACATGTATTTTCTGAAAAATCACAATTTTGCAACTCAAAACTTAAAGAGGGATAAGATGAAAATGGTAACAGATATGAAAAAGCTGAATCATTAATGAATAGCCCAATAATTTGTGAACATTTTAAAGTTTGAATGGTTGTTCTACGTGAAAGTAGGAAAAAGTAGTTAAGTTTCAAAAACAAGCAAGTTTTAGCAGAATTGCGGAAGTTTCCCATTCATTTCAATGGGACAAATTAAAGGAAAAAAGCTTAATATTTTAAAAAGTATAATAGCAAAAAATACCAAAAGTCATTGCCGGAATTAGCAGAAATAGCAGAATAGTTTAAAATTTGAACGGTGAAAATCGGCTGAAAATTGTGGAAGTAGTTAAACAGCAAAAAACGTACGGAAGCAACTTGAAGAATAACTAGAAAAATTTGCATTTCCTGCGAAAATGCAGTGTGGATGCTTTAAAGCTGAAGCTGTCTGCTGAAACTAGCAGAAAAAGCTGAAAAGTTGCAAAAATTGTAAAAACTTTGCAGAAGCAAAGGAACTTTGCTAAAATGTAGTATCTTAGAACTGCAATATCTTAGAAGAAATAGAATACTTGGCAGAAATACAATAGCATAGCAGAACTTAGCAGAAATATTCTAACTTATCAGAAACACGATAACTTCTCAAAAATACAAGAATTTAGGAGAAATAGTATAAGATAACAGAAAGAATATATTTAGCCAAACATTCTTAAACATTACAGAAATACTATGATTTAGAAAAACAGTACAACATAGAAGAAATGCTGTGATTTACCAGAGACACTGTAATATACTATGAATATTGTAATTTTAAATAAATACTATGTTTTAGCAAAAATACTCCAGTTTAGCATAAATATTATAACATAGCAGAAATACTACTCTATAGCAGAAATTATATATTTAGAAAGAAAAATATAATATAGTAGAAATACTATGATTTAGCAGAAATCCTACAATATAGCTTAATAACAATGATTTAGAACAGATACTATGATTGAGCAGAATAGTAATAACTTAAGTGAAAATATTGGAAAGGTAAAATGACAAGCTGAATAAAAAGGAACATGATTAAGTTCACTCAAAACTAATTTTTGTTCACCTGTGAAAAAATAAAATAAAGATACATTTAGAAATACAAATAAGAACAGCGTCTTATTTGTGTGTGTCTTTCTCTCTCTCTCTCTCTCTCTCTCTCTCTCTCTTACACACACACACACACACACACATTTAGGCTCACACACACACACACAGCATCAGCAAGTGAACAGGGGCTGTTAACAGCATGTTTCTAGGTCAGTCAAACAGCTGTGAGATTCTCAATTTGAATCCACCAATCAGAGGGGCTGTGTGCTTTTTCCTGCCAAAACTGGTGCATCAAGTGCAGGCTTTTACAGCACAGAGAGAGACAGGATTTTGCAGTCTATTTCTCATAGTGAGGACTCCCCTCAAACAAACAGCCATAAATTCCTAACTGTGAGGGGCTAAACGGTCATTCTTAGACCGTTGTGTTCAGAAGACATGGGAGAATCTTGAAATGTTGACGATTTAAAATAAAAATATGAAATATCATAGATATATGACATAGATGATTGGTTGTCTTAGAAGCCATGAATGCCCCAATATGCAAATTTGAATGTGCAAGGCCTCAGATATGATTGGCTGGCTGGGAAGCCATGATGGCAACAATATGCAAATTTGAATGTGCAAGCCCTCGGATATGATTGGTTGTCTTAGAAGCCATATAAAAAGCAGTAAAACTGTACTATGATTTGGTAGAAAAACTATAATTAATCAAAAATACTATATTTGGCAGAAATACTATATTTAGCACAAATCTTATGAAATAGCAGAAATAGTATGATTTAGCACAAATGCTGTATTTAGCACAAATACTGAAAAGCAGCAGAAATGCTATGACTTAGCACAATAGTAATAACTTAAATACAAAAATTGGAAAAGCAAAATGGACAGCGGAAAAAATGCTGAACATGCAAAGGGTCCCTCAAATGTAATTGTTAAATGAAAAGAAAAATCAGGAAAAAAGTATAACAGTCACACAATCACAAATATGGACACATATGGTAACACACATGCACAGAGAGACACACACACAAGATCCAATTCAGTCAACCAGTCTAAATATATTGAATTTAAATCTTACAATGAGATCATCCCATATAAAGGCTTTCTCGCTCTCTCTCTCTCTCTCTCTCTCTCTCTGTCACACACACACACACACACACACACACACAAGATCCAATTCAGTCAACCAGTCTAAATATATTGAATTTAAATCTTACAATGAGATCATCCCATAAAAAGTCTCTCTCTCTCTCTCTCTCTCTCTCTCTCTCTCTCTCACACACACACACACACACACACACACACACACACACGATCCAATTCAGTCAACCAGTCTAAATATATTGAATTTAAATTTTACAATGAGATCATCCCATAAATAGGCTTTCTCTCTCTCTCTCTCACACACACACACACACACACACACAGACACACACAAGATCCAATTCAGTCAACCAGTCTAAATATATTGAATTTGAATCTTACAATGAGATCATCCCATAAAAAGGCTTTCTCTCTCTCTCTCTCTCTCTCTCTCTCTCTCACACACACACACACACACACACACACACACACACACACACACACAGGAGAGAGAAGTAAGTTTCTAGCTCAGTCAAGCAGCCTGGGAGCTGCTGAATTTGAATCCACCAATCAGAGAGCCTGTGCACTTTTTCCCGCCAAAACTGGTGCACGCAGCAGAGAGACACACAGGATTTTTTGCAGTCTATTTCTCATAATGACGACTCCCCTCAAACAAATGACCATAATTTCCTAACCGTAGGGGCTAGAACGCTCATTCTTACACCGTTTTGTTCAGAAGAGATGGGGGAATCTTAAAGTGTTGACAATTTATCATTAAAATATGAATTATTAAAGATATTTGACTTCTAATGCACCATAACTGAGTAGAGCAAAGCAAAAACTGCCTTGACTTGCCCTCAAACAACGCTTTCTAACTCTAAATCTATTTGGAGTATCAATATCATTCTTTCACCGTAAGAGACAGCAGGCTTTGGTGAACAATCATGGAAATTTTCAGGTCTCTGTGGAAATCTATCAAAAAGATATGACGAGAGAAAAAAGTGGTTCATTTCCAGACTTTGAAAGCTGAAGAAATCTGAGCGAGGGACAAATTTCCTACCCTCAAACAAGTCTAAATCGTTTCAGAACGGTAATAGGTGAGAAAATAATTCTTGAATTGTGAGCGTCAGGAGTGTCTGAAGATATATTGGGAAAAGCCTTATGTCTTAACTTTGCTTCGTTAAGGAGATATGGCGATTCGAATATGCCTCTCATTACAGAAATCAAGCGCTGATTTTGAACAAGCTCTCCATTGACTTTCTATGGAGAGTTTCCAGACTTTATGTTGGTCTGAGGAGATTTGCCAAAATTCTATAAATCCCACAACAATGATAGTGACATTTTCTGAAAGCCAGCAAAAATACCTACGTTTTGATGTATAATTTGTGGGAGTTGAGTGAAAATTGAGCAAGCAGCAAGAAGTTGTTCGGACATGAAGAGAAAATTGCCAAAGGTACAGTGGCTCACTTAGAACCAACTGCATAGCAACCATAACAACGCATGTATTTTGTGAAAAATCACAAAGATGAAACTGAAAACTTAAACACGGATAAGATGAAAATGGTAACAGATATGAAAAAGCTGAATCATACATGAATAGCCCAATAATTTGTGAACATTTTAAAGTTTGAATGGTTTGTTCTACATGAAAGTAGGAAAAAGTAGATAAGTTTCAAAAACAAGCAAGTTTTAGCAGAATTTTGGAAGTTTTCCATTCATTTCAATGGGACAAAAATTGCATAAAAAGCTTAATATTTTAAAAAGTATAACAGCAGAAAATACCAAAAGTCATTGCGGAAAGAGCAAAAATAGCAGAATAGTTTAAAATTTGAGCGGTGAAAATAGCACAAAAATTGTGGAAGTAGTTCTACGGTGAAAAAACGTCACGGAAGCAACTTGAAGAATAACTAGAAAATTTGCATTTCCTGCGAAAATGCAGTGTGGATGCTTTAAAGCTGAAGCTGTCTGCTGAAACTAGCTGAAAAAGCTGAAAAGTTGCAGAAATTGTAAAAACTTTGCAGAAGCAAAGGAACTTTGCTAAAATGTAGTGACTTAGCAGAACTGCAATATCTTAGAGGAAACATAATACTTGGCAGAAAAACAATAGCATAGCAGAACTTAGCAGAAATATTGTAACTTACCAGAAACACGATAACTTGTCAAAATACAAGAATTCAGGACAAATTGTATAAGATAACAGAAAGAATATATTTAGCCAAACATTCTTAAACATTACAGAAATACTATGATTTAGAAAAACAGTACAACATAGCAGAAATGCTGTGATTTACCAGAGACACTGTAATATACTATGAATATTTTAATTTTATATGAATATTATGTTTTAACAAAAATACTCCAGTTTAGCACAAATATTATAACATAGCAGAAATACTATTCTATAGCAGAAATGCTATATTTAGAAAGAAAAATATAATATAGTGGAAATACTATGATTTAGCAGAAATCCTACAATATACCTTAATAACAATGATTTAGAAGAGATACTATGATTGAGCGGAATAGTAATAACTTAAGTGAAAATATTGGAAAGGTAAAATGACAAGCTGAATAAAAGGAACATGGTTAAGTTCGCTGAAAACTATTTGTTATTCACCTGTGAAAAAATAAAACAAAAATACATTTAGAAGAAAAACAAATAAGAACAGTCAACAGATACATAAGAAATCAAATATAGATACACAAATGTACAGAGAGAGACACACAGGCAGGGTCTATGCCAGTCAACCAGTCTGAATATATTACATTTTGATCCAACAATGAGATGTATCTCTCTCTCTCTCTCACACACACACACACACACACACACACACACACACACACACACACACACACACACACACACAGCAACAGCAGCAGCAGCAGCAGCAGAAAGTGAACAGGGGCTGTTAACAGCATGTTTCTAGGTCAGTCTTGCAAGCCTGGGAGCTGCTAAATTTGAATCCACCAATCAGAGAGGCTGTGTGCTTTTTCCCCATAAAACTGGTTCACCAAGTGCAGGCTTTTACACATGCAGCACAGAGAGAGACAGGATTTTGCAGTCTATTTCTCATAGTGAGAATTCCCCTCAAACAAACAGCCATGAATTTCTAACCGTAGGGGCTAAAACAGTCATTCTTAGACCATTTTATTCAGAAGACATGGGAGAATCTTGAAATGTTGACCATTTAAAATAAAAATATGAAATATCATAGATATATGACATAGATGATTGGTTGTCTTAGGAGCCATGATTGCCCCAATATGCAAGTTTGAATGTGCAAGGCCTAAGATATGATTGGCTGGCTGGGAAGCCATGAAGGCAACAATATGCAAATTTGAATGTGCCAGGCCTCAGATATGATTGGCTGTCTTAGAAGCCATATAAAAAGCAGTAAAACTGTACTATGATTTGGTAGAAAAACTATAATTAATCGAAAATACTATATTTGGCAGAAATACTATTTTTAGCAGAAACACTATATTTAGCACAAATCTTATGAAATAGCAGAAATAGTATGATTTAGCAGAAATGCTGTATTTAGCACAAATACTGAAAAGCAGCAGAAATGCTATGACTTAGCACAATAGTAATAACTTAAATAGAAAAATTGGAAAAGCAAAATGGACAGCTGAAAAAATCCTGAACATGCTAAGGGTCCCTCAAATGTAATTGTGAAATGAAAAAAAATCAGCAAAAAAAAAGTATAACAGTCACACAATCACAAATATGGAAACATATGGAAACACACATGCACAGAGAGACACACACAGGATCAAATTCAGTCAACCAGTCTAAATATATTGAATTTAAATGACAGACAGACAGACAGACAGACAGCAGCATCAGCAAGTGAACAGGGGCTGTTAACAGCATGTTTCTAGGTCAGTCAAACAGCTGTGAGCTTCTCAATTTGAATCCACCAATCAGAGAGGCTGTGTGCTTTTTCCGCCAAAACTGGTTCACTAAGTGCAGGCTTTTACACATGCAGCACAGAGAGAGACAGGATTTTGCAGTCTATTTCTCATAGTGAGAATTCCCCTCAAACAAACAGCCATAAATTTCTAACCGTAGGGGCTAAAACAGTCATTCTTAGACCATTTTATTCAGAAGACATAGGGGAATCTTGAAATGCTGACCATTTAAAATAAAAATATGAAATATTAGAGATATATGACATAGATGATTGGTGGGCTTAGAAGCCACGAAGGTCCCAATATGCAAATTTAAATGTGCCAGGACTCAGATATGATTGGCTGGCTGGGAAGCCATGACGGTCCCAATATGCAAATTTGAATGTGCCAGGACTCAGATATGATTGGCTGGCTGAGAAGCCATGAAGGTCCCAATATGCAAATTTGAATGTGCCAGGACTCAGATATGATTGGCTGGCTGAGAAGCCATGAAGGTCCCAATATGCAAATTTGAATGTGCCAGGACTCAGATATGATTGGCTGGCTGGGAAGCCATGAAGGCAACAATATGCAAATTTGAATGTGCCAGGACTCAGATATGATTGGCTGGGTGGGAAGCCATGAATGCCCCAATATGCAAATTTAAATGTGCCAGGACTCAGATATGATTGGCTGGCTGAGAAGCCATGAAGGTCCCAATATGCAAATTTGAGTGTGCCAGGACTCAGATATGATTGGCTGGCTGGGAAGCCGTCCAGGTCCTGATATGTAAATTTGAATATTAGGACTGACTCCCTGGGGACCTGGCAGAAATATATAGAAATACAATGATTACCCAGAAATCCTGCATTTAGTAGAAATACTATGTTTTAGCACAAATACTATAAAATGGCAGAAATACTATAATTAAGCAGAAATATTATATTAAGTACAAATCCTATAAAATAGCAGAAATAGTATGATTTAGCACAAATGCTGTATTTAGCACAAATCTTATAAAATAGCAGAAATAGTATGATTTAGCAGAAATGCTGTATTTAGCACAAATACTGAAAAGCAGCACAAATGCTATGACTTAGCACAATAGTAATAACTTAAATAGAAAAATTGGAAAAGCAAAATGGACAGCTGCAAAAAGTCCCACAAGCACAGAGAGACACACACAGGATCAAATTCAGTCAACCAGTCTAAATATATTGAATTTAAATCATACAATAAGATGCTCCCATAAAACTCTCTCGCCTCTCTCTCTCTCTCTCTCTCTGTCTCTCTCACTCACACACACACACACACAGGGAGAGAAAATCAAGTTTCTAGGTCAGTCAAGCAGCCTGGGAGCTGCTAAATTTGAATCCACCAATCAGAGAGGCTGTGTACTTTTTCCCGCCAAAACAGGTGCAGCCGTTTTACACACACAGAGCACAGAGACAGGATTTCTGCAGTGAATTTCTCATAGTGAGGATTCCTCTCAAACAAATGGCCATAATTTCCTAACCGTAGGGGCTAGAACAGTCATTCTTACACCGTTTTGTTCAGAAGAGATGGGGGAATCTTAAAGTGTTGACAATTTATCATTAAAATATGAATTATTGACGATATTTGACTTCTAATGCACCATAACTGAGTAGAGGCAAGCAAAATCTGCCTTGACTTGCCCTCAAACAACGCTTTCTAACTCTAAATCTATTTGGAGTATCGATATCATTCTTTCACCGTAAGAGACAGCAGGCTTTGGTGAACAGTCATGGAAATTTTCAGGTCTCTGTGGAAATCTATCAAAAAGATATGACGAGAGAAAAAAAGTGTCTCATTTCCAGAGTTTGAAATCTGAAGAAATCTGAGCGAGGGACGAATTTCCTACCCTCAAACAAACCCAATTCATGGCCAAATGGTAATAGATGAGAAAAAATTCTTGAATTGTGAGCATCAGAGTGTCTGAAGATATATTGGCACAAGCCTCATGTCTTAACTTCGCTTCGTTGGGGAGATATGACGATTCGAAAATGCCTCTCATTACAGAAATCAAGCGGTGATTTTAAACGAACTCTCCATTGACTTTCTATGGGGATTTTTGAGACTTTGTGTTGGTCTGAGGAGATTTGCCAAAATTCTATAAATCCCACAACAATGATAGTGACATTTTCTGAAAGCCAGCAAAAATACCTACGTTTTGATGTATAATTTGTGTGGGTTGAGTGGAAATTGAGCGAGTAGCAAGAAGTTGTTCAGACATGCAGAGAAAATTGCCAAAGGTACAGTGGCTCACTTAGAACCAACTGCATAGCAACCATAACAACGCATGTATTTTCTGAAAAATCACAAAGATGAAACTCAAAACTTGAAGAGGGATGAGATGAAAACGGTAACAGATATGAAAAAGCTGAATCATCCATGAATAGCCCAATAATTTGAGAACATTTTAAAGTTTGAATGGTTGTTCTACGTGAAAGTAGTAAAAAGTAGTTAAGTTTCAAAAACAAGCAAAATTTAGCAGAATTGCGGAAGTTTCCCATTCATTTCAATGGGACAAATTAAAGGAAAAAAGCTTAATATTTTAAAAAGTATAATAGCAAAAAGTACCAAAAGTCATTGCCGGAATTAGCAGAAATAGCAGAATAGTTTAAAATTTGAATGGTGAAAATCGGCTGAAAATTGTGGAAGTAGATCCACGGCGAAAAACGTACGGAAGCAACTTGAAGAATAATAATAACTAGAAAAATTTGCATTTCCTGCGAAAATGCAGTGTGGATGCTGTAATGCTGAAACTGTCAGCTGAAACTAGCTGAAAAAGCTGAAAAGTTGCAGAAATTGTAAAAACTTTGCAGAAGCAAAGGAACTTTGCTAAAATGTAGTAACTTAGCAGGACTGTAATATCTTAGAGGAAACATAATACTTGGCAGAAATACAATAGCATAGCAGAACTTAGCAGAAATATTGTAACTTAGCAGAAACACGATAACTTCTCAAAAATACAAGAATTTAGGAGAAATAGTATAAGATAACAGAAAGAATATATTTAGCCAAACATTCTTAAACATTACAGAAATACTATGATTTAGAAAAACAGTACAACATAGCAGAAATGCTGCGATTTACCAGAGACACTGTAATATACTAATAATATTGAAATTTTTTAAAAAAAATACTATGTTTTAGCACAAATACTGTAATTTGACAGAAATACTATCATTTGGCAGAAATACTATGTTTCAGCAGAAATACTCTGGTTTAGCACAAATATTATAACATAGCAGTAATACAATTATATAGCAGAAATGCTATATTTAGCATTTTGATTTAACAGAAATACAATTATGGAGGAGTAATACATTAAAATGGGAGAAATATTGATACACACACACACACATACACAGAGCCTAAAGGGAACAGTATTTGTGCCATGGAGTGTTAACAAGAATCTGAGGTCCATATTACAAAAGCTGCTAAAATCATAAAAGTTTGCAGAATTGTAATAAATAATGAATATGAATTAGTGGTCTGTGATAGTGTATTAATTTGTAGGGAAAAAACACATGTTGCCCAAGGTGTAATTGAACCCACGACCTTTGGGTTGCAGACCTGTGTCATTACCAACTGCGCCACTGGGAAAGAGAGCGAGCGCCTGGAAAACAGGGTGATGAGCAGTCAGAATTAGATTGCGGTGACAGGCGAAAAACGCCATTTTTTGGAGTTACAAAACGTCGTGTAACTCAAAAACTAGGTGGACTAGAAGCATAATTCTTGTACTGGGTGAATCAGCGTACTTTGGTGTACTTTGACTGTGATTTGCATTGCTCTTTGTACATCTGTCGCTGAGATATGACGAGAGAAGAAAGGGCAGACCTCAGATATGATTGGCTGGCTGGGAAGCCGTGCAGGCCCTGATATGTATTTGTATGTATCAGTCCTCACAGAGGATTAGCTGCCTGGGGACCTGGCAGAAATATATAGAAATAGTATGATTAAGCATAAATACTACATTTTTAGAAAAACTATATTAAGCACAAATCCTATAAAAAGCAGAAATACTATGTTAAGCAATATAAATATCCTCTAAAATCCTATAAAAAGCAGTAAAACTGTACTATGATTTGGTAGAAAAACCCTAATTAATCAAAAATACTATATTTGGCAGAAATAGCAGAAACACTATATTTAGCACAAATCTGATGAAATAGCAGAAAGAGTATGATTTAGCAGAAATGCTGTATTTAGCACAAATCTCATAAAATAGCAGACATAGTATGATTTTGCAGAAATGCTGTATTTAGCACAAATACTGAAAAGCAGCAGAAATGCTATGACTCAACACAATAGTAATAACTTAAATAGAAAAATTGGAAAAGCAAAATGGACAGCTGAAAGAATCCTGAACATGCTAAGGGTCCCTCAAATGTAATTGTTAAATGAAAAAAATCAGCAAAAAAAAGTATAACAGTGACACAATCACAAATATGGACACATATGGAAACACACATGCACAGAGAGACACACACAGGATCAAATTCAGTCAACCAGTCTAAATATATTGAATTTAAATGACAGACAGACAGACAGACAGACAGCAGCATCAGCAAGTGAACAGGGGCTGTTAACAGCATGTTTCTAGGTCAGTCAAACAGCTGTGAGCTTCTCAATTTGAATCCACCAATCAGAGAGGCTGTGTGCTTTTTCCCGCCAAAACTGGTGCACTAAGTGCAGGCTTTTACACATGCAGCACAGAGAGAAACAGGATTTTTGCAGTCTATTTCTCATAGTGAGAATTCCCCTCAAACAAACAGCCATAAATTTCTAACCGTAGGGGCTAAAACAGTCATTCTTAGACCATTTTATTCAGAAGACATAGGGGAATCTTGAAATGCTGACCATTTAAAATAAAAATATGAAATATTAGAGATATATGACATAGATGATTGGTGGGCTTAGAAGCCACGAAGGTCCCAATATGCAAATTTAAATGTGCCAGGACTCAGATATGATTGGCTGGCTGGGAAGCCATGAAGGCAACAATATGCAAATTTAAATGTGCCAGGACTCAGATATGATTGGCTGGCTGAGAAGCCATGAAGGTCCCAATATTCAAATTTAAATGTGCCAGGACTCAGATATGATTGGCTGGCTGAGAAGCCATGAAGGTCCCAATATTCAAATTTGAATGTGCCAGGACTCAGATATGATTGGCTGGCTGGGAAGCCGTGCATGACTTGATATGTCAATTTGAAAATTACAGTCCTCACAGAGGATTGGCTTCCTGAGGAGCTGGCAGGAATACATAGAAATACTATGATTACCCAGAAATACTGCGTTTAGTAGAAATACTATGTTTTAGCACAAATACTATAATTAAGCAGAAATATTATATTAAGTACAAATCCTATAAAATAGCAGAAATAGTATGATTTAGCACAAATGCTGTATTTAGCACAAATCTTATAAAATAGCAGAAATAGTATGATTTAGCAGAAATGCTGTATTTAGCACAAATACTGAAAAGCAGCACAAATGCTATGACTTAGCACAATAGTAATAACTTAAATAGAAAAATTGGAAAAACAAAATGGACAGCTGCAAAAAGTCCCACAAGCACAGAGAGACACACACAGGATCAAATTCAGTCAACCAGTCCAAATATATTGAATTTAAATCATACAATAAGATGCTCCCATAAAAACTCTCTCTCGCGCCTCTCTCTCTCTCTCTCTCTCTCTCACACACACACACACACACACACACACACACACACACACACAGGAGAGAAAATCAAGTTTCTAGGTCAGTCAAGCAGCCTGGGAGCTGCTAAATTTGAATCCACCAATCAGAGAGGCTGTGTAGTTTTCCCGCCAAAACAGGTGCAGCCGTTTTACACACACAGAGCACAGAGACAGGATTTCTGCAGTGAATTTCTCATAGTGAGGATTCCTCTCAAACAAATGGCTATAATTTCCTAACCGTAGGGGCTAGAACAGTCATTCTTACACCGTTTTGTTCAGAAGAGATGGGGAATCTTCCAGTGTTAACGATTTATCATTAAAATATGAATTATTGACGATATTTGACTTCTAATGCACCATAACTGAGTAGAGGCAAGCAAAATCTGCCTTGACTTGCCCTCAAACAACGCTTTCTAACTCTAAATCTATTTGGAGTATCGATATCATTCTTTCACCGTAAGAGACAGCAGGCTTTGGTGAACAGTCATGGAAATTTTCAGGTCTCTGTGGAAATCCATTAAAAGATATGACGAGAGAAAAAAGTGGTTCATTTCAGAGTTTGAAATCTGAAGAAATCTGAGCGAAGGACGAATTTCCTACCCTCAAACAAGTCTAACTCATTTCAGAACGGTAATAGGTGAGAAAATAATTCTTGAATTGTGAGCGTCAGGAGTGTCTGAAGATATACTGGGACAAGCCTTATGTCTTAACTTTGCTTCGTTAAGGAGATATGACGATTCGAATATGCCTCTCATTACAGAAATCAAGCGGTGATTTTGAACAAGCTCTCCATTGACTTTCTATGGACAGTTTTGCGACTTTGTGTTGGTCTGAGGAGATTTGCCAAAATTCTATAAATCCCACAACAATGATGGTGACATTTTCGGAAAGCCAGCAAAAATACCTACGTTTTGATGTATAATTTGTGGAAGTTGAGTGACAATTGAGCAAGTAGCAAGAAGTTGTTCGGACATGAAGAGAAGACTGCGAAACCTTCAGTGGCACACTGGAAGCTAAGTGCATAGCAACCATAACAACGCATGTATTTTGTGAAAAATCATAATTTTGCAACTCAAAACTTAAAGAGGGATAAGATGAAAACGGTAACAAATATGAAAAAGCTGAATCATTCATGAATAGCCCAATAATTTGTGAACATTTTAAAGTTTGAATGGTTGTTCTAGGCGAAAGTATGAGAAAGTAGTTAAGTTTCAAAAACAAGCAAGTTTTAGCAGAATTGCGGAAGTTTCCCATTCATTTCAATGGGACAAATTAAAGGAAAAAAACTTAATATTTTAAAAAGTATAATAGCAGAAAATACCAAAAGTCATTGCCGGAAAGAGCAAAAGTAGCAGAATAGTTTAAAATTTGAGCGGTGAAAATCGGCTGAAAATTGTGGAAGTAGATCCACAGTGAAAAAACGTGACGGAAGCAACTTGAAGAATAATAATAATAATAACTAGAAAATTTGCATTTCCTGCGAAAATGCAGTGTGGATGCTGTAATGCTGAAGCTGTCTGCTGAAACTAGCAGAAAAAGCTGAAAAGTTGCAGAATTTGTAAAAACTTTGCAGAAGCAAAGGAACTTTGCTAAAATGTAGTAACTTAGCAGAACTGCAATATCTTAGAGGAAACATAATACTTGGCAGAAATACAATAGCATAGCAGAACTTAGCAGAAATATTGTAACTTACCAGAAACACGATAACTTCTCAAAAATACAAGAATTTCGGAGAAATAGTATAAGATAACAGAAAGAATATATTTAGCCAAACATTCTTAAACATTACAGAAATACTATGATTTAGAAAAACAGTACAACATAGCAGAAATGCTGCGATTTACCAGAGACACTGTAATTTACTATTAATATTGAAATTTAAAAAAAAAATACTATGTTTTAGCACAAATACTGTAATTTGACAGAAATACTATCATTCGGCAGAAATACTATGTTTCAGCAGAAATACTCTGGTTTAGCACAAATATTATAACATAGCAGTAATACAATTATATAGCAGAAATGCTATATTTAGAAAGAAAAATATAATATAGTAGAAATACTATGATTTAGCAGAAATACTGTAATCAGCACATATACTGTAACATGACAGAAATTCCTCCACTTAGTAGTAATACTATAAAATAAAACAAATGTTATGATTTGGCACAAAAACCATAATTTGGCAAAATACTATGATTTAGCAGAAATACTATGATTGAGCAGAAGTACTAAGATGTAGTAAAAGTACTTTGATTTAACAGAAATACAATTATGGAGGAGTAATACTTTAAAATGGGAGAAATATTGATACACACACACACATACACAGAGCCTAAAAGGAACAGTATTTGTGCCATGGAGTGTTAAGAAGAATCTGAGGTCCATATTAGAAAAGCTGCTAAAATCATAAAAGGTTGCAGAATTGTAATAAATGATGAATACGAATTAGTGGTCTGTGATAGTGTATTAATTTGTAGGGAAAAAACACATGTTGCCCAAGGTGTAATTGAACCCACGACCTTTGGGTTGCAGACCTGTGTCATTACCAACTGCGCCACTGGGAAAGAGAGCGGCGCCTGGAAAACAGGGTGATGAGCAGTCAGAATTAGATTGCGGTGAGAGGCGAAAACGCTGTTTTGGAGTTACAAAACGTCGTGTAACTCAAAAACTAGGTGGACTAGAAGCATAATTCTTGTACTGGGTGAATCAACGGACTTTCGTGTACTTTGACTGTGATTTGCATTGCTCTTTGTACATCTGTCGCTGAGATATGACGAGAGAAGAAAGGGCAGACCTCAGATATGATTGGCTGGCTGGGAAGCCGTGCAGGCCCTGATATGTAAATTTTATATGTATCAGTCCTAACAGAGGATTAGCTGCCTGGGGACCTGGCAGAAATATATACAAATAGTATGATTAAGCATAAATACTACATTTAGTAGAAATACTATGTTTTAGCACAAATACTATAAAATGGCAGAAATACTATAATTAAGCAGAAATACTATATTTGGCAGAAACACTATATTTAGTACAAATCTTATGAAATAGCAGAAATAGTATGATTCAGCAGAAATGCTGTATTTGGCACAAATCTCATAAAATAGCAGAAATAGTATGATTTAGCAGAAATGCTGTATTTAGCACAACTACTGAAAACGGCAGAAATGCTATGACTTAGCACAACAGTAATAACTTATAGAAAAATTGGAAAAGCAAAATGGACAGCTGGAAAAATCCTGAACATGCTAAGGGTCCCTCAAATCTAATTGTTAACTGAAAAAAAAAAAAAATCAGCAAAAAAAAGTATAACAGTCACACAATCACAAATATGGGCACATATGGAAACACACATGCACAGAGAGACACACACAGGATCAAATTCAGTCAACCAGTCTAAATATATTGAATTTAAGTGATATAATAAGATGCTCCCATCAAAAGGCTCTCTCTCTCTCTCTCTCTCTCTCTCACACACACACACACACACACACACACACACACACACACACACACACACACACACACACAGAGCCTAAAGGGAACAGTATTTGTGCCATGGAGTGTTAACAAGAATCTGAGGTCCATATTACAAAAGCTGCTAAAATCATAAAAGGTTGCAGAATTGTAATAAATAATGAATATGAATTAGTGGTCTGTGATAGTGTATTAATTTGTAGGGAAAAAACACATGTTGCCCAAGGTGTAATTGAACCCACGACCTTTGGGTTGCAGACCTGTGTCATTACCAACTGCGCCACTGGGAAAGAGAGCGAGCGCCTGGAAAACAGCGTGATGAGCAGTCAGAATCAGATTGCGGTGAGAGGCGAAAAACGCCGTTTTTTGCAGTTACAAAACGTCGTGTAACTCAAAAACTAGGTGGACTAGAAGCATAATTCTTGTACTGGGTGAATCAGCGGACTTTGGTGTACTTTGACTGTGATTTGCATTGCTCTTTGTACATCTGTCGCTGAGATATCACGAGAGAAGAAAGGGCAGACCCCAGATATGATTGGCTGGCTGGGAAGCCGTGCAGGCCCTGATATGTATTTGTATGTATCAGTCCTCACAGAGGATTAGCTGCCTGGGGACCTGGCAGAAATATATAGAAATAGTATGATTAAGCATAAATACTAAATTTTTTAGAAAAACTATATTAAGCACAAATCCTATAAAAAGCAGAAATACTATATTAAGCAATATAAATATCCTCTAAAAATCCTATAAAAGCAGTAAAACTGTAGTATGATTTGGTAGAAAAACCCTAATTAATCAAAAATACTAAATTTGGCAGAAATAGCAGAAACACTATATTTAGCACAAATCTTATGAAATAGCAGAAAGAGTATGATTTAGCAGAAATGCTGTATTTAGCACAAATCTGATAAAATAGCAGACATAGTATGATTTCGCAGAAATGCTGTATTTAGCACAAATACTGAAAAGCAGCAGAAATGCTATGACTCAACACAATAGTAATAACTTAAATAGAAAAATTGGAAAAGCAAAATGGACAGCTGAAAAAATCCTGAACATGCTAAGGGTCCCTCAAATGTAATTGTTAAATGAAAAGAAAATCAGCAAAAAAAGTATAACAGTCACACAATCACAAATATGGACACATATTGAAACACACATGCACAGAGACACACACAGGACCAAATTCAGTCAACCAGTCTAAATATATTGAATTAAAATCATACAATAAGATGCTCCCATAAAAACTCTCTCTCGCCTCCCTTCTCTCTCTCTCTGTCACACACACACACACACACACACACACACACACACACACACACACACACACACACACACACACAGCAGCAGCAGCAGCAGCAGCAGCAGCAGAAAGTGAACAGGGGCTGTTAACAGCATGTTTCTAGGTCAGTCAAACAGCTGTGACCTTCTCAATTTGAATCCACCAATCAGAGAGGCTGTGTGCTTTTTCCCGCCAAAACTGGTGCACCAAGTGCAGGCTTTTACACATGCAGCACAGAGAGAGACAGGATTTTTGCAGTCTATTTCTCATAGTGAGAATTCCCCTCAAACAAACAGCCATAAATTTCTAACCGTAGGGGCTAAAACAGTCATTCTTAGACCATTTTATTCAGAAGACATAGGGGAATCTTGAAATACTGACCATTTAAAATAAAAATATGAAATATTAGAGATATATGACATAGATGATTGGTGGGCTTAGAAGCCACGAAGGTCCCAATATGCAAATTTAAATGTGCCAGGACTCAGATATGATTGGCTGGCTGGGAAGCCATGAAGGCAACAATATGCAAATTTAAATGTGCCAGGACTCAGATATGATTGGCTGGCTGAGAAGCCATGAAGGTCCCAATATGCAAATTTGAATGTGCCAGGACTCAGATATGATTGGCTGGCTGGGATGCCATGAAGGCAACAATATGCAAATTTGAATGTGCCAGGACTCAGATATGATTGGCTGGCTGGGAAGCCATGAATGCCCCAATATGCAAATTTGAATGTGCCAGGCCTCACATATGATTGGCTGGCTGGGAAGCCGTCAATATTACAGTCCTTACAGAGGACTGACTCCCTGGGGACCTGGCAGAAATATATAGAAATACAATGATTACCCAGAAATACTGCATTTAGTAGAAATACTATGTTTTAGCACAAATACTATAAAATGGCAGAAATACTATAATTAAGCAGAAATATTATATTAAGTACAAATCCTATAAAATAGCAGAAATAGTATGATTTAGCAGAAATGCTGTATTTAGCACAAATCTTATAAAATAGCAGAAATAGTATGATTTAGCAGAAATGCTGTATTTAGCACAAATACTGAAAAGCAGCACAAATGCTATGACTTAGCACGATAGTAATAACTTAAATAGAAAAATTGGAAAAGCAAAATGGACAGCTGCAAAAGTCCCACAAGCACAGAGAGACACACACAGGATCAAATTCAGTCAACCAGTCTAAATATATTGAATTTAAATCATACAATAAGATGCTCCCATAAAACTCTCTCTCGCCCTCTCTCTCTCTCTCTCTCTGTCTCACACACACACACACACACACACACACACACACACACACACACACACACACACACAGGAGAGAAAATCAAGTTTCTAGGTCAGTCAAGCAGCCTGGGAGCTGCTAAATTTGAATCCACCAATCAGAGAGGCTGTGTACTTTTTCCCGCCAAAACAGGTGCAGCCGTTTTACACACACAGAGCACAGAGACAGGATTTCTGCAGTGAATTTCTCATAGTGAGGATTCCTCTCAAACAAATGGCCATAATTTCCTAACCGTAGGGGCTAGAACAGTCATTCTTACACCGTTTTGTTCAGAAGAGATGGGGAATCTTACAGTGTTGACAATTTATCATTACAATATGAATTATTGAAGATATTTGACTTCTAATGCACCATAACTGAGTAGAGCAAAGCAAAACTGCCTTGACTTGCCCTCAAACAACGCTTTCTAACTCTAAATCTATTTGGAGTATCAATATCATTCTTTCACCGTAAGAGACAGCAGGCTTTGGTGAACAATCATGGACATTTTCAGGTTTCTGTGGAAATCCAATAAAAAGATATGACGAGAGAAAAAAGTGGTTCATTTCCAGAGTTTGAAATCTGAAGAAATCTGAGCGAAGGGACAATTTCCTACCCTCAAACAAGTCTAACTCATTTCAGAACGGTAATAGGTGAGAAAGAAATTCTTGAATTGTGAGCGTCAGGAGTGTCTGAAGATATACTGGGACAAGCCTCATGTTTTAACTTCGCTTCGTTAAGGAGATATGACGATTCGAATATGCCTCTCATTAGAGAAATCAAGCGATGATTTTGAACAAACTCTCCATTGACTTTCTATGGAGAGTTTTCTGACTTTGTGTTGGTCTGAGGGATTTGCCAAAATTCTATAAATCTCACAACAATGATAGTAACATTTTCTGAAAGCCAGCAAAAATACCTACGTTTTGATGTATAATTTGTGTGGGTTAAGTGAAAATTGAGCGAGTAGCAAGAAGTTGTTCGGACATGAAGAGAAAATTGCCAAAGGTACAGTGGGTCACTTAGAACCAACTGCATAGCAACCATAACAACGCATGTATTTTGTGAAAATCACAAAGATGAAACTCAAAACTTAAAGAGGGATAAGATGAAAACGGTAACAGATATGAAAAAGCTGAATCATTCATGAATAGCCCAATAATTTGTGAACATTTTAAAATTTGAATGGTTGTTCTAGGCGAAAGTATGAGAACGTAGTTAAGTTTCAAAAAGAGTAAGTTTTAGCAGAATTGCGGAAGTTTCCCATTCATTTCAATGGGACAAATTAAAGGAAAAAAACGTAATATTTTAAAAAGTATAAGAGCAAAAAATACCAAAAGTCATTGCCGGAAAGAGCAAAAATAGCAGAATAGTTTAAAATTTGAACGGTGAAAATAGCACAAAAATTGTGGAAGTAGTTCTACGGTAAAACGTCACGGAAGCAACTTGAAGAATAACTAGAAAATTTGCATTTCCTGCTTGAAAATGCAGTGTGGATGCTGGAACGCTGAAGCTGTCAGCTGAAACTAGCTGAAAAAGCTGAAAAGTTGCAGAAATTGTAAAACTTTGCAGAAGCAAAGGAACGTTGCTAAAATGTAGTAACTTAGCAGAACTGCAATATCTTAGAGGAAACATAATACTTTGCAGAAATACAATAGCATAGCAGAACTTAGCAGAAATATTGTAACTTACCAGAAACACGATAACTTCTCAAAAATACAAGAATTTCGGAGAAATAGTATAAGATAACAGAAAGAATATATTTAGCCAAACATTCTTAAACATTACAGAAATACTACTCTATAGCAGAAATGATATATTTAGAAAGAAAAATGTAATATAGTAGAAATACTATGATTTAGCAGAAATCCTACAATATAGCTCAATAACAATGATTTAGAAGAGATACTATGATTGAGCAGAATAGTAATAACTTAAGTGAAAATATTGGAAAGGTAAAATGACAAGCTGAATAAAAGGAACATGGTTAAGTTTGCTCAAAACTAACTTTTGTTCACCTGTGAAAAAATAAAATAAAAATACATTTAGAAATACAAATAAGAACAGCCAACAGATACACACAAAATTAAATATGGATACTATTGAGAATAGAAATATTTTACTGCTATTATTTGCTGCTATTTTTATAATCATCATTACCGTTTCAGTATTAATAGTGATGTTGCATTCAGATGCATTCAGATGTTCAAATATATTGGGATCATATTAGTCTTTATTATAGGTCCAAGAAGAACCACTTTAAATTGTTGAGTTGAATCTATAATTTAAAGGTTTTTGAATGTTTTATATTCTTACACATAGTCTTCAGTAGGTGAGAAACTGACTGCATGGACAGGAAATACACGTCTGCAAGGCATGCTCTTGCAGAAGTGAAAATGAAAGCAGACTCTGACTGCAAGTACTGTGAGTAGGATATGAAACGTTTAGTAGAGGCTTTTGATTAAAACATTTATTCAGTAGATTACATATATAGTTCCAGTTAGGTTATTATATGTAAGGATGAGCCTCTGTTCTGGTGAAAGGTCAGAAGTGTAACGGGTGAGATGTGAGAGCATTTAAGGGCGAGACACACATACAGACACAAATAGTGAGAGGTCACGACACGTACGCAGTACACAGCACGCACGCGCCCCGCACGTGCACACACACACACACAGACTCATTTAGTAGGTAAGAGTTTATAACTGCAAAGTTTGGGTGCGTCCGTGGTAGTCCAGGAAGTGCACCAGATGTCCCAGAAGATAAGCGACAGCGAGGATGGAGACAGGAAGCGTTTGCCTTCGAGGCGAAGATGATGTTCTGTTTTAGACTATGTTAAGAGTCATTGTGGTTTTGGAGTGACGTATGCTTTGTTTAAATCTGCCTAGCAACAGAAAAGGGGCTGTACTATCTTAACCCTATAAAACCGTTGTCTGAATATGGTAAAGCAGTTCAATACTGATTGGGTTGTTGAACTCACACATGTGTATTCATTAAAATGCCGTCTAATTGCACACGCCTGGATCTGTGGTTATTTATGGATTCCTCTCTCAACATTGAACCCTAACAATACACAAATCAACAAATACACACAAAATCAAATATGGATACACAAATGTAAAAGAGAGACACACACACAGGGTCTATGCCAGTCAACCAGTCTGAATATATTATATTTTTATCCAACAATGAGATGCTGCCCTAAAAGGGCTTTGTGTGTCTTTCTCTCTCTCTCTCTCTCTCTCTCTCTCTCTCTCTCTCTCACACACACACACACACACACACACACATAGCATCAGCAAGTGAACAGGGGCTGTTAACAGCATGTTTCTAGGTCAGTCAAACAGCTGTTAGATTCTCAATTTGAATCCACCAATCAGAGGGGCTGTGTGCTTTTTCCTGCCAAAAGTGGTGCACCAAGTGCAGGCTTTTACAGCACAGAGAGAGACAGGATTTTTGCAGTCTATTTCTCATAGTGAGGACTCCCCTCAAACAAACAGCCATAAATTCCTAACCGTGAGGGGCTAAAACGGTCATTCTTAGACCGTTGTGTTCAGAAGACATGGGAGAATCTTGAAATGTTGACCATTTAAAATAAAAATATGAAATATCATAGATATATGACATAGACGATTGGTTGTCTTAGAAGCCATGATTGCCCCAATATGCAAATTTGAATGTGCAAGGCCTAAGATATGATTGGCTGGCTGGGAAGCCATGAAGGCAACAATATGCAAATTTGAATGTGCAAGCCCTCGGATATGATTGGTTGTCTTAGAAGCCATATAAAAAGCAGTAAAACTGTACTATAATTTGGTAGAAAAACTATAATTAATCAAAAATACTATATTTGGCAGAAATACTATTTTGTAGCAGAAACACTATATTTAGCACAAATCTGATGAAATAGAAGAAATAGTATGATTTAGCAGAAATGCTGTATGTAGCACAAATACTGGAAAGCAGCAGAAATGCTATGACTTAGCACAATAGTAATAACCTAAATAGAAAAATTGGAAAAGCAAAATGGACAGCTGAAAAATCCTGAACATGCTAAGGGTCCCTCAAATGTAATTGTTAAATGAAAAAAAAACCAGCAAAAAAAGTATAACAGTCACACAACCACAAATATGGACACATATGGTAACACACATGCACAGACAGACACACACAGGATCAAATTCAGTCAACCAGTCTAAATATATTGAATTTAAATAAAAACACACACACACACACACACACACACACACACACACACAAGATCCAATTCAGTCAACCAGTCTAAATATATTGAATTTGAATCTTACAATGAGATCATCCCATAAAAGGCTTTCTCTCTCTCTCCTCTCTCTGTCACACACACACACACACACACACACACACACACACACACACAAGATCAATTCAGTCAACCAGTCTAAATATATTGAATTTAACTCTTACAATGAGATCATCCCATAAAAAGCTCTCTCTCTCTCTCTCTCACACACACACACACACACACACACACACACACACACACACACACAAGATCCAATTCAGTCAACCAGTCTAAATATATTGAATTTAAATCTTACAATGAGATCATCCCATAAAAAGGCTTCTCTCTCTCTCTCTCTCTCTGTCACACACACACACACACACACACACACACACAAGATCAATTCAGTCAACCAGTCTAAATATATTGAATTTAAATCTTACAATGAGATCATCCCATAAAAAGGCTCTCTCTCACACACACACACACACACACACACACACACACACACACACACACACACACACACAAGATCCAATTCAGTCAACCAGTCTAAATATAATGAAATAAATCTTACAATGAGATCATCCCATAAAAGGCTTCTCTCTCTCTCTCTCTCTCTCTCTCTCTGTCACACACACACACACACACACACACACGATCCAATTCAGTCAACCAGTCTAAATATATTGAATTTGAATCTTACAATGAGATCATCCCATAAAAGGCTTTCTCTCTCTCTCTCTCTCTCTCTCTCTCTGTCACACACACACACACACACACACACACACACACACACACATGATCCAATTCAGTCAACCAGTCTAAATATATTGAATTTAAATCTTACAATGAGATCATCCCATAAAAGGCTTTCCCTCTCTCTCTCTCTCTCTCTCTCTCACACACACACACACACACACACACAAGATCCAATTCAGTCAACCAGTCTAAATATATTGAATTTAAATCTTACAATGGATCATCCCATAAAAGGCTTTCTCTCTCTCTCTCGCTCTCTCACACACACACACACACACACACACACACACACACACACACACACACAGGAGAGAGAAGTAAGTTTCTAGGTCAGTCAAGCAGCCTGGGAGCTGCTGAATTTGAATCCACCAATCAGAGAGCCTGTGCACTTTTTCCCGCCAAAACAGGTGCACGCAGCACAGAGAGACACAGGATTTTTGCAGTCTATTTCTCATAATGATGACTCCCCTCAAACAAATGACCATAATTTCCTAACCGTAGGGGCTAGAACGGTCATTCTTACACCGTTTTGTTCAGAAGAGATGGGGAATCTTACAGTGTTGACAATTTATCATTAAAATATGAATTATTAAAGATATTTGACTTCTAATGCACCATAACTGAGTAGAAGCGAAGCGAAAACTGCCTTGACTTGCCCTCAAACAACGCTTTCTAACTCTAAATCTATTTGGAGTATAGATATCATTCTTTCACCGTAAGAGACAACAGGCTTTGGTGAACAGTCATGGAAATTTTCAGGTCTCTGTGGAAATCTATCAAAGAGATATGACGAGAGAAAAAAGTGCCTCATTTCCAAAGTTTGAAATCTGAAGAAATCTGAGCGAGGCACAAGTTTCCTACCCTCAAACAAACCCAATTCATGGCCAAATGGTAATAGATGAGAAAAAATTCTTGAATTGTGAGCGTCAGGAGTGTCTGAAGATATATTGGCACAAGCCTCATGTCTTAACTTCGCTTCGTTGGGGAGATATGACGATTCGAAAATGCCTCTCATTACAGAAATCAAGCGGTGATTTTAAACGAACTCTCCATTGACTTTCTATGGGGATTTTTGAGACTTTGTGTTGCTCTGAGGAGATTTGCAAAATTCTGTAAATCCCACAACAATGATAGTGACATTTTCTGAAAGCCAGCAAAAATACCTACGTTTTGATGTATAATTTGTGGGAGTTGAGTGAAAATTGAGCAAGCAGCAAGAAGTTGTTCGGACATGAAGAGAAAATTGCCAAAGGTACAGTGGCTCACTTAGAACCAACTGCATAGCAACCATAACAACGCATGTATTTTGTGAAAAATCACAAAGATGAAACTGAAAACTTAAACACGGATAAGATGAAAATGGTAACAGATATGAAAAAGCTGAATCATACATGAATAGCCCAATAATTTGTGAACATTTTAAAGTTTGAATGGTTGTTCTACATGAAAGTAGGAAAAAGTAGATAAGTTTCAAAAACAAGCAAGTTTTAGCAGAATTTTGGAAGTTTTCCATTCATTTCAATGGGACAAAAATTGCATAAAAGCTTAATATTTTAAAAAGTATAACAGCAGAAAATACCAAAAGTCATTGCGGAAAGAGCAAAAATAGCAGAATAGTTTAAAATTTGAGCGGTGAAAATAGCACAAAAATTGTGGAAGTAGTTCTCTGACGAAAAAGCGTCACGGAAGCAACTTGAAGAATAATAATAATAAGGTAGAATAATAATAATAAAGAATAAAGAGAAACAGGAACTCAATAGTGTGGATGCCTCCAGCATCCACACAATAATAATAAAGAATAAAGAGAAACAGGAACTCAATAGTGTGGATGCTTAAAGCATCCACACAATAAAGAATAAAGAGAAACAGGAACTCAATAGTGTGGATGCTTAAAGCATCCACACAATAATAATAAGGTAGAATAATAATAATAAAGAATAAAGAGAAACAGGAACTCAATAGTGTGGATGCCTCCAGCATCCACACAACTAGAAAAATTTGCATTTCCTGCGAAAATGCAGTGTGGATGCTGTAATGCTGAAGCTGTCTGCTGAAACTAGCAGAAAAAGCTGAAAAGTTGCAGAATTTGTAAAACCTCTGCAGAAGCAAAGGAACTTTGCTAAAATGTAGTAACTTAGCAGAACTGCAATATCTTAGAGGAAACATAATACTTGGCAGAAATACAATAGCATAGCAGAACTTTGCAGAAATATTGTAACTTACCAGAAACACGATAACTTCTCAAAAATACAAGAATTTAGGAGAAATAGTATAAGATAACAGAAAGAATATATTTAGCCAAACATTCTTGAACATTACAGAAATACTATGATTTAGAAAAACAGTACAACATAGAAGAAATGCTGTGATTTACCAGAGACACTGTAATATACTATGAATATTGTAATTTTATATAAATACTATGTTTTAGCAAAAATACTGTAGTTTAGCACAAATATTATAACATAGCAGAAATACTATTCTATAGCAGAAATGCTATATTTAGAAAGAAAAATATAATATAGTGGAAATACTATGATATAGCAGAAATCCTACAATATAGCTTAATAACAATGATTTAGAACAGATACTATGATTGAGCAGAATAGTAATAACTTAAGTGAAAATATTGGGAAGGTAAAATGACAAGCTGAATAAAAAGGAACATGGTTAAGTTTGCTCAAAACTCATTTTTGTTTACCTCTGAAAAAATAAAATAAAAATACATTTAGGAAAAAAACAAATAAGAACAGCCAACAGATACATGCAAAATCAAATATGGATATACAAATCAACAGATACACACAAAATCAAATATGGATACAAAAATGTACAGAGAGAGACACACAGAATGGGTCTATGCCAGTCAACCAGTCTGAATATATTATATTTTTATCCAACAATGAGATGCTGCCCTAAAAGGGTCTTTTTGTGTGTGTGTGTGTGTGTGTGTGTGTGTGTGTGTGTGTGTGTGTCTCACACACACACACACACACACACACACACACACACACACACACACACACAGCAGCAGCAGCAGAAAGTGAATAGGGGCTGTTAACAGCATGTTTCTAGGTCAGTCAAACAGCTGTGAGCTTCTCAATTTGAATCCACCAATCAGAGAGGCTGTGTGCTTTTTCCCGCCAAAACAGGTGCACCTGTTTTTACACACACGCAGCACAGAGACAGGATTTATGCAGTCTATTTCTCATAGTCAGGATTCCCCTCAAACAAACAGCCATAAATTCCTAACCGTAGGGGCTAAAACGGTCATTCTTAGACCATTTTGTTCAGAAGACATGGGGGAATCTTGAAATGTTGACCATTTAAAATAAAAATATGAAATATTATAGATATATGACATAGATGATTGGTTGGCTTAGAAAGCCACGAGGCCCTAATATGCAAATTTGAATGTGCCAGCCCTCAGATATGATTGGCTGGCTGGGAAGCCATGAAGGCAACAATATGCAAATTTGAATGTGCCAGCCCTCAGATATGATTGGTTGTCTTAGAAGCCATGAATGCCCCAATATGCAAATTTGAATGTGCCAGCCCTCAGATATGATTGGCTGGCTGGGAAGCCATGAAGGTAAAAATATGCAAATTTGAATGTGCAAGCCCTCAGATATGATTGGTTGTCTTAGAAGCCATATAAAAAGCAGTAAAACTATACTATGATTTGGTAGAAAAACTATAATTAATCAAAAATACTATATTTGGCAGAAATACTATATTTAGCACAAATCTTATGAAATAGCATAAATAGTATTATTTAGGAAAAATGCTGTATTTAGCACAAATACTGAAAAGCAGCAGAAATGCTATGACTCAACACAATAGTAATAACTTAAATAGAAAAATTGGAAAAGCAAAATGGACAGCTGAAAGAATCCTGAACATGCTAAGGGTCCCTCAAATGTAATTGTTAAATGAAAAAAATCAGCAAAAAAAAGTATAACAGTGACACAATCACAAATATGGACACATATGGAAACACACATGCACAGAGAGACACACACAGGATCAAATTCAGTCAACCAGTCTAAATATATTGAATTTAAATCATACAATAAGATGCTCCCATAAAACTCTCTCTCGCCTCCCTTTCTCTCTCTCTCTCTCACACACACACACACACACACACACACACACACACACATATAGGGAGAGACAAGCAAGTTTCTAGGTCAGTCAAGCAGCCTGGGAGCTGCTAAATTTGAATCCACCAATCAGAGGCTGTGTACTTTTTCCCGCCAAAACAGGTGCAGCCGTTTTTACACACTCAGTACAGAGAGAGACAGGATTTCTGCAGTGTATTTCTCATAGTGAGGATTCCTCTCAAACAAATGGCCATAATTTCCTAACCGTAGGGGCTAGAACAGTCATTCTTACACCGTTTTGTTCAGAAGAGATGGGGGAATCTTCAAGTGTTAACAATTTATCATTAAAATATGAATTATTAAAGATATTTGACTTGTAATGCACCATAACTGAGTAGAGGCGAAGCAAAAACTGCCTTGACCTGCCCTCAAACAACGCTTTCTAACTCTAAATCTATTTGGAGTATCGATATCATTCTTTCACCGTAAGAGACAGCAGGCTTTGGTGAACAGTCATGGAAATTTTCAGGTCTTTGTGGAAATCTATCAAAAGATATGACGAGAAAAAAGTGGTTCATTTCCAGAGTTTGAAAGCTGAAGAAATCTGAGCGAAGGACAAATTTCCTACCCTCAAACAAACGTAATTCATGGCCAAATGGTAATAGGTGAGAAAAAAAATCGTACACTGTGAGCGTCAGGAGTGTCTGAAGATATATTGGCACAAGCCTCATGTCTTAATGTCGCTTTGTTAGGGAGATATGACGATTCGAATATGCCTCTCATTACAGAAATCAAGCGGTGATTTTGAACAAACTCTCCATTGACTTTCTATGGAGAGTTTTCAGACTTTGTGTTGGTCTGAGGAGATTTGCCAAAATTCTATAAATCTCACAACAATGATAGTGACATTTTCTGAAAGCCAGCAAAAATACCTACGTTTTGATGTATAATTTGTGGAAGTTGAGTGAAAATTGAGCAAGTAGCAAGAAGTTGTTCGGACATGAAGAGAAAATTGCCAAAGGTACAGTGGCTCACTTAGAACCAAGTGCATAGCAACCATAACAACGCATGTATTTTGTGAAAAATCACAAAGATGAAACTCAAAACTTAAAGAGGGATAAGATGAAAACGGTAACAGATATGAAAAAGCTGAATCATTCATGAATAGCCCAATAATTTGTGAACATTTTAAAATTTGAATGGTTGTTCTAGGCGAAAGTATCAGAAAGTAGTTAAGTTTCAAAAAAGAGTAAGTTTTAGCAGAATTGCGGAAGTTTCCCATTCATTTCAATGGGACAAATTAAAGGAAAAAAGCTTAATATTTTTAAAAGTATAATAGCAGAAAATACCAAAAGTCATTGCCGGAATTAGCAAAAATAGCAGAATAGTTTAAAATTTGAACGGTGAAAATAGCACAAAAATTGTGGAAGTAGTTCTACGGCGAAAAACGTACGGAAGCAACTTGAAGAATAACTAGAAAAATTTGCATTTCCTGCGAAAATGCAGTGTGGATGCTTTAAAGCTGAAGCTTTGTGCTGAAACTAGCTGAAAAAGCTGAGAAGTTGCAGAAATTGTAAAAACTTTGCAGAAGCAAAGGAACTTTGCTAAAATGTAGTAACTTAGCAGAACTGCAATATCTTAGAGGAAACATAATACTTGGCAGAAATACAATAGCATAGCAGAACTTAGCAGAAATATTGTAACTTACCAGAAACACGATAACTTCCAAAAAATACAAGAATTTCGGAGAAATAGTATAAGATAACAGAAAGAATATATTTAGCCAAACATTCTTAAACATTACAGAAACACTATTCTATTGCAGAAATGCTATATTTAGAAAGAAAAATATAATATAGTAGAAATACTATGATTTAGCTGAAATCCTACAATATAGCTTAATAACAATGATTTAGAACAGATAATATGATTGAGCAGAATAGTAATAACTTAAGTGAAAATATTGTAAAGGTAAAATGATAAGCTGAATAAAAGGAACATGGTTAAGTTCGCTCAAAACTAATTTTTGTTCACCTGTGAAAAATAAAATAAAAATTCATTTAGAAAAAAAAAAATAAGAAAAGCCAACAGATACACAAACTCAAATATGGATACACAAATCACCAAATACACAGAAAATCAAATATGGATACACAAATGTACAGTGAGAGACACACACAAACAGGGTCTATGCCAGTCAACCAGTCTGAATATATTATATTTTATCGACCAATGAGATGCTGCCCTAAAAAGGTCTTTGTGTGTGCCTGCCTTTCTCTCTCTCTCTCTCTCTCTCTCTCTCTCACACACACACACACACACACACACACACACACACAGCAGCAGCAGCAAGTGAACAGGGGCTGTTAACAGCATGTTTCTAGGTCAGTCAAACAGCTGTGAGCTTCTCAATTTGAATCCACCAATCAGAGAGGTTGTGTGCTTTTTCCCGTCAAAACTGGTGCACCAAGTGCAGGCTTTTACACATGCAGCACAGAGAGAGACAGGATTTTTGCAGTCTATTTCTCATAGTGAGGACTCCCCTCAAACAAACAGCCATAAATTCCTAACCGTAGGGGCTAAAACAGTCATTTTGAGACCGTTTTGTTCAGAAGACATGGGGGAATCTTGAAATGTTGACCATTTAAAATACAAATATGAAATATTAGAGATATATGACATAGATGATTGGTGGGCTTAGAAGCCACGAAGGTCCCAATATGCAAATTTGAATGTGCCAGGACTCAGATATGATTGGCTGGCTGGGAAGCCATGAATGCCCCAATATGCAAATTTGAATGTGCCAGGCCTCAGATATGATTGGCTGGCTGGGAAGCCGTCCAGGTCCTGATAGGTAAATTTGAATATTACAGTAATTACAGAGGACTGACTCCCTGGGGACCTGGCAGAAATATATAGAAATACAATGATTACCCAGAAATACTGCATTTAGTAGAAATACTATGTTTTAGCACAAATACTATAATTAAGCAGAAATATTATGTTAAGTACAAATCCTATAAAATAGCAGAAATAGTATGATTTAGCAGAAATGCTGTATTTAGCACAAATACTGAAAAGCAGCACAAATGCTATGACTTAGCACAATAGTAATAACTTAAATAGAAAAATTGGAAAAGCAGAATGGACAGCTGAAAAAAGTCCCACAAGCACAGAGAGACACACACAGGATCAAATTCAGTCAACCAGTCTAAATATATTGAATTTAAATCATACAATAAGATGCTCCCATAAAAACTCTCTCTCGCCCTCTCTCTGTCTCACACACACACACACACACACACACACACACACACACACACACACACAGGGAGAGAAAATCAAGTTTCTAGGTCAGTCAAGCAGCCTGGGAGCTGCTAAATTTGAATCCACCAATCAGAGAGGCTGTGTACTTTTTCCCGCCAAAACTGGTGCACTAAGTTCAGGCCTTTACACATGCAGCACAGAGAGACAGGATTTTTGCAGTCTATTTCTCATAGTGAGAATTCCCCTCAAACAAACAGCCATAAATTTCTAACCGTAGGGGCTAAAACAGTCATTCTTAGAACATTTTATTCAGAAGACATAGGGGAATCTTGAAATACTGACCATTTAAAATAAAAATAAGAAATATTAGAGATATATGACATAGATGATTGGTGGGCTTAGAAGCCATGAATGTCCCAATATGCAAATTTAAATGAGCCAGGACTCAGATATGATGATTGGCTGGGAAGCCATGAAGGCAACAATATGCAAATTTAAATGTGCCAGGACTCAGATATGATTGGCTGGCTGGGAAGCCGTGCATGACTTGATATGTCAATTTGAAAATTACAGTCCTCACAGAGGATTGGCTTCTCGAGGAGCTGGCAGGAATACATAGAAATACTATGATTACCCAGAAATACTGCGTTTAGTAGAAATACTATGTTTTAGCACAAATACTATAATTAAGCAGAAATATTATATTAAGTACAAATCCTATAAAATAGCAGAAAAAGTATGATTTAGCACATATGCTGTATTTAGCACAAATCTTATAAAATAGCAGAAATAGTATGATTTAGCAGAAATGCTGTATTTAGCACAAATACTGAAAAGCAGCACAAATGCTATGACTTAGCACAATAGTAATAACTTAAATAGAAAAATTGGAAAAGCAAAATGGACAGCTGCAAAAAGTCCCACAAGCACAGAGAGACACACACAGGATCAAATTCAGTCAACCAGTCTAAATATATTGAATTTAAATCATACAATAAGATGCTCCCATAAAAACTCTCTCTCGCCCTCTCTCTCTCTGTCACACACACACACACACACACAGGAGAGAAAATCAAGTTTCTAGGTCAGTCAAGCAGCCTGGGAGCTGCTAAATTTGAATCCACCAATCAGAGAGGCTGTGTACTTTTTCCCGCCAAAACAGGTGCAGCCGTTTTTACACACACAGAGCACAGAGACAGGATTTCTGCAGTGAATTTCTCATAGTGAGGATTCCTCTCAAACAAATGGCCATAATTTCCTAACCGTAGGGGCTAGAACAGTCATTCTTACACCGTTTTGTTCAGAAGAGATCAGGGAATCTTCCAGTGTTAACGATTTATCATTAAAATAAGAATTATTGACGATATTTGACTTCTAATGCACCATAACTGAGTAGAGGCAAGCGAAAACTGCCTTGACTTGCCCTCAAACAACGCTTTCTAACTCTAAATCTATTTGGAGTATCGATATCATTCTTTCACCGTAAGAGACAGCAGGCTTTGGTGAACAGTCATGGAAATTTTCAGGTCTCTGTGGAAATCCATCAAAAAGATATGACGAGAGAAAAAAGTGGTTCATTTCCAGAGTTTGAAATCTGAAGAAATCTGAGCGAGGGACGAATTTCCTACCCTCAAACAAACCCAATTCATGGCCAAATGGTAATAGATGAGAAAACAATTCTTGAATTGTGAGCGTCAGGAGTGTCTGAAGATATATTGGCACAAGCCTCATGTCTTAACTTCGCTTCGTTGGGGAGATATGACGATTCGAAAATGCCTCTCATTACAGAAATCAAGCGGTGATTTTAAACGAACTCTCCATTGATTTTCTATGGGGATTTTTGAGACTTTGTGTTGGTCTGCGGAGATTTGCCAAAATTCTATAAATCCCACAACAATGATAGTGACATTTTCTGAAAGCCAGCAAAAATACCTACGTTTTGATGTATAATTTGTGTGGGTTGAGTGAAAATTGAGCGAGTAGCAAGAAGTTGTTCGGACATGAAGAGAAAATTGCCAAAGGTACAGTGGCTCACTTAGAACCAACTGCATAGCAACCATAACAACGCATGTATTTTGTGAAAAATCACAAAAATGAAACTCAAAACTTGAAGAGGGATAAGATGAAAATGGTAACAGATATGAAAAAGCTGAATCATTCATGAATAGCCCAATAATTTGTGAACATTTTAAAGTTTAAATGGAGTTTCTATGTGAAAGTATGAAAAAGTAGTTAAGTTTCAAAAACGAGCAAGTTTTAGCAGAATTGCAGAAGTTTCCCATTCATTTCAATGGGACAAATTAAAGGAAAAAGCTTAATATTTTAAAAAGTATAACAGCAGAAAATACCAAAAGTCATTGCGGAAAGAGCAAAAATAGCAGAATAGTTTAAAATTTGAACGGTGAAAATAGCACAAAAATTGTGGAAGTAGTTCTACGGCGAAAAACGTACGGAAGCAACTTGAAGAATAATAATAATAATAACTAGAAAAATTTGCATTTCCTGCGAAAATGCAGTGTGGATGCTGTAATGCTGAAGCTGTCTGCTGAAACTAGCAGAAAAAGCTGAAAAGTTGCAGAATTTGTAAAGCTTTGCAGAAGCAAAGGAACTTTGCTAAAATGTAGTAACTTAGCAGAACTGTAATATGTTAGAGGAAACATAATACTTGGCAGAAATACAATAGCATAGCAGAACTTAGCAGAAATATTGTAACTTACCAGAAACACGATAACTTGCCAAAAATACAAGAATTTAGGAGAAATTGTATAAGATAACAGAAAGAATATATTTAGCCAAACATTCTTAAACATTACAGAAATACTATGATTTAGAAAAACAGTACAACATAGCAGAAATGCTGTGATTTACCAGAGACACTGTAATATACTATGAATATTTTAATTTTATATGAATACTATGTTTTAACAAAAATACTCCAGTTTAGCACAAATATTATAACATAGCAGAAATACTATTCTATAGCAGAAATGCTATATTTAGGAAGTAAAATATAATATAGTAGAAATACTATGATTTAGCAGAAATCCTACAATATAGCTTAATAACAATGATTTAGAAGAGATACTATGATTGAGCAGAATAGTAATAACTTAGGTGAAAATATTGGAAAGGTAAAATGACAAGCTGAATAAAAGGAACATGGTTAAGTTCGCTGAAATCTATTTGTTATTCACCTGTGAAAAAATAAAACAAAAATACATTTAGAAGAAAAACAAATAAGAACAGTCAACAGATACATAAGAAATCAAATATAGATACACAAATGTACAGAGAGAGACACACAGGAGGGTCTATGCCAGTCAACCAGTCTGAATATATTACATTTTTTCCAACAATGAGATGCTACCCTAAAAGGGTCTTTCTGTGTCTCTCTCTCTCTCTCTCTCACACACACACGCACACACACACACACACACACACACACACACACACACACACACACACACACACAGCAGCAGCAGCAGCAGCAGAAAGTGAACAGGGGCTGTTAACAGCATGTTTCTAGGTCAGTCTTGCAAGCCTGGGAGCTGCTAAATTTGAATCCACCAATCAGAGAGGCTGCGTACTTTTTCCCGCCAAAACTGGTGCACCAAGTGCAGGCTTTTACACATGCAGCACAGAGAGAGACAGGATTTTTGCAGTCTATTTCTCATAGTGAGAATTCCCTCAAAGAAACAGCCATAAATTTCTAACTGTAGGGGCTAAAACAGTCATTCTTAGACCATTTTATTCAGAAGACATAGGGGAATCTTGAAATGCTGACCACTGAAAATAAAAATATGAAATATTAGAGATATATGACATAGATGATTGGTTGGCTTAGAAGCCCACGAAGGTCCCAATATGCAAATCTGAATGTGCCAGGCCTCAGATATGATTGATTGTCTTAGAAGCCATATAAAAAGCAGTAAAACTGTACTATGATTTGGTAGAAAACTATAATTAATCAAAAATACTATATTTGGCAGAAATACTATTTTTAGCAGAAACACTATATTTAGCACAAATCTTATGAAATAGCAGAAATAGTATGATTTAGCAGAAATGCTGTATTTAGCACAAATACTGAAAAGCAGCAGAAATGCTATGACTTAGCACAATAGTAATAACTTGAATAGAAAAATTGGAAAAGCAAAATGGACAGCTGAAAACTCCTGAACATGCTAAGGGTCCCTCAAATGTAATTGTGAAATGAAAAAAAAATCAGCAAAAAAAAGTATAACAGTCACACAATCACAAATATGGAAACATATGGAAACACACATGCACAGAGAGACACACACAGAATCAAATTCAGTCAACCAGTCTAAATATATTGAATTTAAATGACAGACAGACAGACAGAAAGACAGACAGCAGCATCAGCAAGTGAACAGGGGCTGTTAACAGCATGTTTCTAGGTCAGTCAAACAGCTGTGAGCTGCTAAATTTGAATCCACCAATCAGAGAGGCTGTGTGCTTTTTCCCGCCAAAACTGGTGCACTAAGTGCAGGCTTTTACACATGCAGCACAGAGAGAGACAGGATTTTTGCAGTCTATTTCTCATAGTGAGAATTCCCCTCAAACAAACAGCCATAAATTTCTAACCGAAGCGGCTAAAACAGTCATTCTTAGACCATTTTATTCAGAAGACATAGGAGAATCTTGAAATGCTGACCATTTAAAATAAAAATATGAAATATTAGAGATATATGACATAGATGATTGGTGGGCTTAGAAGCCACGAAGGTCCCAATATGCAAATTTAAATGTGCCAGGACTCAGATATGATTGGCTGGCTGGGAAGCCATGAAGGCAACAATATGCAAATTTAAATGTGCTAGGACTCAGATATGATTGGCTGGCTGAGAAGCCATGAAGGTCCCAATATGCAAATTTGAATGTGCCAGGACTCAGATATGATTGGCTGGCTGGGAAGCCGTCCAGGTCCTGATATGTAAATTTGAATATTACAGTCCTTACAGAGGACTGACTCCCTGGGGACCTGGCAGAAATATATAGAAATACAATGATTACCCAGAAATACTGCATTTAGTAGAAATACTATGTTTTAGCACAAATCCTATAAAATAGCAGAAATAGTATGATTTAGCACAAATGCTGTATTTAGCACAAATCTTATAAAATAGCAGAAATAGTATGATTTAGCAGAAATGCTGTATTTAGCACAAATACTGAAAAGCAGCACAAATGCTATGACTTAGCACAATAGTAATAACTTAAATAGAAAAATTGGAAAAGCAAAATGGACAGCTGCAAAAGTCCCACAAGCACAGAGAGACACACACAGGATCAAATTCAGTCAACCAGTCTAAATATATTGAATTTAAATCATACAATAAGATGCTCCCATAAAACTCTCTCTCGCCCTCTCTCTCTCTCTCTGTCACACACACACACACACACACACACACACACACACACACACACACACACACACACACACACACAGGAGAGAAAATCAAGTTTCTAGGTCAGTCAAGCAGCCTGGGAGCTGCTAAATTTGAATCCACCAATCAGAGAGGCTGTGTACTTTTTCCCGCCAAAACAGGTGCAGCCGTTTTACACACACAGAGCACAGAGACAGGATTTCTGCAGTGAATTTCTCATAGTGAGGATTCCTCTCAAACAAATGGCCATAATTTCCTAACCGTAGGGGCTAGAACAGTCATTCTTACACCGTTTTGTTCAGAAGAGATGGGGGAATCTTACAGTGTTGACAATTTATCATTAAAATATGAATTATTGAAGATATTTGACTTCTAATGCACCATAACTGAGTAGAGCAAAGCAAAACTGCCTTGACTTGCCCTCAAACAACGCTTTCTAACTCTAAATCTATTTGGAGTATCAATATCATTCTTTCACCGTAAGAGACAGCAGGCTTTGGTGAACAATCATGGAAATTTTCAGGTCTCTGTGGAAATCCATTAAAAAGATATGACGAGAGAAAAAGTGGTTCATTTCCAGAGTTTGAAATCTGAAGAAATCTGAGCGAAGGACTAATTTCCTACCCTCAAACAAGTCTAACTCATTTCAGAACGGTAATAGGTGAGAAAGAAATTCTTGAATTGTGAGTGTCAGGAGTGTCTGAAGATATACGGGACAAGCCTCATGTTTTAACTTCGCTTCGTTAAGGAGATATGACGATTCGAATATGCCTCTCATTAGAGAAATCAAGGGATGATTTTGAACAAACTCTCCATTGACTTTCTATGGAGAGTTTTCTGACTTTGTGTTGGTCTGAGGGATTTGCCAAAATTCTATAAATCTCACAACAATGATAGTAACATTTTCTGAAAGCCAGCAAAAATACCTACGTTTTGATGTATAATTTGTGTGGGTTAAGTGAAAATTGAGCGAGTAGCAAGAAGTTGTTCGGACATGAAGAGAAAATTGCCAAAGGTACAGTGGCTCACTTAGAACCAACTGCATAGCAACCATAACAACGCATGTATTTTGTGAAAAATCACAAAGATGAAACTCAAAACTTAAAGAGGGATAAGATGAAAACGGTAACAGATATGAAAAAGCTGAATCATTCATGAATAGCCCAATAATTTGTGAACATTTTAAAATTTGAATGGTTGTTCTAGGCGAAAGTATGAGAACGTAGTTAAGTTTCAAAAAAGAGTAAGTTTTAGCAGAATTGCGGAAGTTTCCCATTCATTTCAATGGGACAAATTAAAGGAAAAAAACGTAATATTTTAAAAAGTATAAGAGCAAAAATACCAAAAGTCATTGCCGGAAAGAGCAAAAATAGCAGAATAGTTTAAAATTTGAACGGTGAAAATAGCACAAAAATTGTGGAAGTAGTTCTACTGTTAAAAAACGTCACGGAAGCAACTTGAAGAATAATAATAAAGAATAAAGAGAAACAGGAACTCAATAGTGTGGATGCCTAAAGCATCCACACAATAATAATAATAAAGAATAAAGAGAAACAGGAACTCAATAGTGTGGATGCTTAAAGCATCCACACAATAAAGTATAAAGAATAAAGAGAAACAGGATCTCAATAGTGTGGATGCCTAAAGCATCCACACAACTAGAAAAATTTGCATTTCCTGCGAAAATGCAGTGTGGATGCTGTAACGCTGAAGCTGTCAGCTGAAACTAGCTGAAAAAGCTGAAAAGTTGCAGAAATTGTAAAAACTTTGCAGAAGCAAAGGAACATTGCTAAAATGTAGTAACTTAGCAGAACTGCAATATCTTAGAGGAAACATAATACTTGGCAGAAATACAATAGCATAGCAGAACTTAGCAGAAATATTGTAACTTACCAGAAACACGATAACTTCCCAAAAATACAAGAATTTATGAGAAATAGTATAAGATAACAGAAAGAATATATTTAGCCAAACATTCTTAAACATTACAGAAATAGTGTGATTTAGAAAAACAGTACAACATAGCAGAAATGCTGTGATTTACCAGAGACACTGTAATATACTATTAATATTGTAATTTTAAATAAATACTATGTTTTAGCAAAAATACTCCAGTTTAGCATAAATATTATAACATAGCAGAAATACTACTCTATAGCAGAAATTATATATTTAGAAAGAAAAATATAATATAGTAGAAATACTATGATTTAGCAGAAATCCTACAATATAGCTCAATAACAATGATTTAGAACAGATACTATGATTGAGCAGAATAGTAATAACTTAGTGAAAATATTGGAAAGGTAAAATGACAAGCTGAATAAAAAGGAACATGGTTAAGTTTGCTCAAAACTAATTTTTGTTCACCTGTGAAAAATAAAATAAAAATACATTTAGAAATACAAATAAGAGCAGCCAACAGATACACACAAAATCAAATATGGATACACAAATCAACAAATACACACAAAATCAAATATGGATACACAAATGTACAGAGACAGAGACACACGGAGGGTCTATGCCAGTCAACCAGTCTGAATATATTATATTTTTTTCCAACAATGAGATGCTGCCTAAAAAGAGGGTCTCTCTCTCTCTCTCTCTCATGCACACACACACACACACACACACACACACACACACACAACACACACACACACACACACACACAGGAGAGAGAAGCATGTTTTCAGTCAAGCAGTCTGGGAGCTGCTAAATTTGAATCCACAGAGGCTGTGTACTTTTTCCCGCCAAAAGAGGTGCACACACGCAGCACAGAGACAGGATTTTTGCAGTCTATTTCTCATAGTGAGGATTCCCCTCAAACAAATCACCATAATTTCCTAACTGTATTGGCCAGAACGGTCATTCTTACACCGTTTTGTTCAGAAGAGATGGGGGAATCGTCAAGTGTTGACAATTTATCATTAAAATATGAATTTTTAGAGATATATGACATCGATGACTTGTTGGCTTAGAAGCCACGAAGGCCCCAATATGCAAATTTGAATGCCTCAGCCCACATATATGATTGGCTGGCTGAGAAGCCGTGCAGACCCTGATTTGTAAATTTGAATGTCTCATCCCTCAGATATGATTGGCTGGCTGGGAAGCCGTGCAGGCCCTGATATGTAAATTTGAATGCCTCAGTCCTCACAGAGGATTGGCTGCCTGGGGACCTGGCAGAAATATATAGAAATACTATGATTAAGCATAAATACTACATTTAGCAGAAATACTATATTAAGCACAAATCCTATAATAAGCAGAAGTACTATATTAAGCACAAATCCTATAAAAAGCAGAAATACTATATTAAGCAATATAAATATCCTATAAAAATCCTATAAAAAGCAAAAATACTGTACTATGATTTGGTAGAAAAACTATAATTAATCAGAAATACTATATTTAGCAAAAATCTTATAAAACAGCAGAAATGCTATGATTTAGCACAATAGTAATAACTTAAACAGAAAAATTGGAAAAGCAAAATGGACAGCTGAAAAAATACTGAACATGCTGAGGGTCCCTCAAATATACTTGTTAAATGAAAAAAATTGGCAAAAAAATATATAACAGCCACACAATCACAAATATGGACACATATGGAAACACACATGCACAGACAGACACACACACACACACACACACACACACACACACACACGATCCAATTCAGTCAAGCAGTCTAAATATATTGAATTTGAATCTTACACTGAGATCATCCCATAAAAAGGCTTTCTCTCTCTCTCTCTCTCTCTCCCTCTCTCTCTCTGTCTCACACACACACACACACACATACACACACACAAGATCCAATTCAGTCAACCAGTCTAAATATATTGAATTTAAATCTTACAATGAGATCATCCCATAAAAAGGCTTTCTCTCTCTCTCTCTCTCTCTCTCTCTCTCTGTCACACACACACACACACACACACACATACACACACACAAGATCCAATTCAGTCAACCACTCTAAATATATTGAATTTAAATCTTACAATGAGATCATCCCATAAAAAGGCTCTCTTTTCTCTCTCTCTCTCTCTGTCACACACACACACACACACACACACACACACACGATCCAATTCAGTCAACCAGTCTAAATATATTGATTTTGAATCTTACAATGAGATCATCCCATAAAAGGCTTTCTCTCTCTCTCTCTCTCTCTCCCTCTCTCTGTCACACACACACACACACACACAAGATCCAATTCAGTCAACCAGTCTAAATATATTGATTTTGAATCTTACAATGAGATCATCCCATAAAAGGCTTTCTCTCTCTCTCTCTCTCTCTCTCTCTCTCTCTCTCACACACACACACACACACACACACACACACACACACACACACACACACAGGGAGAGAGAAGTAAGTTTCTAGCTCAGTCAAGCAGCCAGGGAGCTGCTGAATTTGAATCGACCAATCAGAGAGCCTGTGCACTTTCCCGCCAAAACAGGTGCAGGCAGCACAGAGAGACACAGGATTTTTGCAGTCTATTTCTCATAATGATGACTCCCCTCAAACAAATGACCATAATTTCCTTTTTTTTTTTTTTTTTTTTTTTTTTTTAACCTGTCCCGTTTGGTTCTTTTGCCATCAGAATTATTGTCTAAAGGCGAAGAAAGATGCCCAACGGATTTACTTTACCAAATGGACCATCCCAGCCTTGCCGTAATGGTCCATTTGATTCACCTTTATTGTTTATTTTATTTTCACTTGCTGAATACGGGACAGACTTGACTGGTGGAAAGAAAAGGGAGAAAGAAAGAGGAAAGAAAAACAGCTGAGAAGAGGGACGGGGAGAAGGGCAAAACCAAAACCAACAGAATAAGCAGACAAAAAAAATACATATATCGATCACCTGGATCACCTGTTAAGAAAAAAAGAAAGCAAGCAGAAGAAAACGAGAGTAATAAACACCATCACAATGATATATGGGAATATGACAGTAAATACTAAATATTAAACATTATTGTGCAGCACGTAAGATCGACAGCGCACAGTGTGCTTTGAGGTAGGAGCCAAAAAGGGTGTAGTTTGTGTGTGTGATCACCCGTGTGTGCACCTGTGAGCATGAACGCGCTTGTTTTTAAAAGGTTCCTTCATGTAATGATCTGCTAGAGGGTGTGGGGGGCCACTGCCCCGACCTCCAGGGCATGAAGCAGGTATGGAGGAGATCAAAACTCCAGACATCCAGAGGCCCCCAGAACACAAGAGACCAAGGAAGACCAACAGAGGGGCAGCCGCGCCACTATCCCAGAAAGAGCTGAGGAGAGTCCCAGATGAGGGGTCACTCAGCAGCCGCGGAGCAGAAGCCGGGGGGGGTTGCAGTGACGTGCCCGTGAGCTCCGCCGGCAGCCAGCTGTGCCTGAGTGACCGAGCCCGGGCCGAGGCCGAGGCACCCCATCCCCAAGTGGCCCGAGCAAGCCCCAGGCTCCGATAAGCAGCCGCCAAGGAGTGAGCGGTGGGTACCTGGGCGCCCACCCCGGACACAAAGAACCACCAGCGCACCGATGTCTGAGGCGTCTGCCACCGGCAGGGGAAGTGGTGGGGGAGATGGGCCTCAAACCTTGGAGGGCCTGAGATGTCCCCAGAGAGGTGGGGTCTGATACCCAACCTGACATATAGACACAGACAAACAGGCACACACAGAGATACAAACATCTATTCCCACCCTCATGCTCTCATATACAATTACTCAACACTCACCCAACATGGAGACAGACAGAGAGACACTGTACACACAATCACACTCCCCAAAGCGTACTCTAAGCCCGGGTCTAGGTACCCTTGCCCCTGGAGGGGAACCTGCGCCCAGACCCAGGTGATGTTACCCTTTTCCCTGCGGTGGGAGAAGCAGACTGCCCGACTCCGCAGCAGCAGGAGGCCCCACATTCCAGACCCCAGTCGGACGGCCAACTCCTCCTCCTAGCCCCCCCGCTCCAGCAGGCCGCAGAGAACGGGGTGTAGGAAGACTCAAACCTCCCTCCACCCGCTCATATGTAGTGTTGATGTATGTGTGTTCTAAGGTGCATTTAAAACCCAGGAGGGCATGGAGCTACCTGCCAGAGCAGCAGGTAAGCGTATAGCCCCTCCTGCTAGCCCTCAATGTCTACGTGTATTTAAAATTGAGAGGTGGGCAGCGACGCCAGGGGTGAGGTGTACACCCTGATGGTAATTTGGAACGTGTAGCGTGCCCACCCCAAGATCCTATATGTATGTGTAATGAGAGTGTGAGTAATGTGAATGTCTAAGTTGTGGGATAAAATTGAGGCAGAGGCAGCCAGAAGGGGACAGAGGGGGGATGTCTCCTCTGCACCCTGGTGACACACCCCTACCCCAAGGGCCTGCATGTGTGGGTGATTGTGGTGGAGCGGGAAGAGGGAGGCAGCTGGAGATGGGGAGGGAAGGAAGGGAGGGCAGTGACCCCTCCTGGGGCCAGCTCCCCGCTGACCCCAGTAGGCACCCCATACTCTGCAACCCGCCAGGCAAAGGGGCCCAGGCCCATCCGGACCGGGGCCCAGTGCAGCAACGCCGCCCAGCCCCCACAGAGCCGGGACAGTCCACCCGACCCCACCACAGAGAAAACTGCACCCACCCCATCATCCACTCATCTTCCAGACTACACAAGACAATAGACGCCCAGGCTGAGATCTTCCTCCACCTCTCCTGTATCTCCCCCTCCTGCAGAGAGAGTTCCTGAAGAGAGAAATCTCCTGCAGGATTTGACAACCTCCCCACCAGTTGAAGAGCCCCCAGGTGGTTCGATGCACAGGCGGCACCCAGCGCCAGGACTGGGCCCCCATACACCCACCCGCCCACAACCCCGGCAACACACCAACCAGGACCCAAGCCCTGAGGCCTGGCCAGGGCCCCAGCCCAGAGGCGGAGTGCCCCAGAACCTCACGCCCATCCCGGACCCACCCAGGGGCAGCCAGGCTACCAGGTCAGTAACCCCGTCCGTCAGCACAGACCCTCCCTAGCCCTGCTGCACGCAGCCACGAGGAAACCGTCACCTAAGAGCCAACAGAGCCCCTAATTGGCCATGACCGCTACCCGGATTGAGCCCCCAAGGAAGATGCTCCCGGGAACCCCTGATGCCCTAAGCCTGTCCCTACCCCCACACCAATCACAACAGTGAAGGTGGGACCAAACTAAGACCCCCACCCCACTAGGTGATGGAGCTGATCAAAGGAGCCCAGAGAAATTGATCTGATGTGGTGGCAGAGGCTGTATCAAGACTAATGTAATCTAATAGATAATTTCTATATTGGTTAGAATTAAGATTATTTTTATTTTTCCAGTTCATGAGGACTGTTTTCTTGGCTATGCATAGGGCAGTGAAAACCATATGGGCTATATTCTTTTCCGTAATGACATTATCTAAGCTGCCCAACAAACATACTAAAGGGAAGTTGGAATGTTACATTTCAGACACTTTGATAAGTCTTCACATATCTCGCGCCAAAACTTCTGAACTGGTGGACAGAACCAAAGAGCGTGGATATAATTGTCCGGTGAATTGGTTTGGCAGTGTGAGCAGTTGTTGGTAGAGCGTAAAGCCCATCTTGAACATCCGATGGCCTGTATAGTGCACTCTATGTAGTATTTTGTATTGAATTAATTGAAGACTGGGATTTCTAATTAGATGAAAGGTTTTAAGCAAATCTGAGACCAGAAGTTTTGGTCAAAGTTAACTGATAAATCCGCTTCCCATTTTGCAATAGGAAGTGATATTGATTCATCTGTTTTAGAAAGCATTCTGTATATTTTGGATAGTAATTTGGGGTTTTAAGAGTAAGAAATTGAACCACACTTGGTGTCGTTTGTAGTTCAACTTGACCCGGTTTAAATCTCTTATTTATTATGGATTTAATTTGTTGATATTCTAAAAATCTTTTCTTGTTGATCCCATATTGTGTAACTAGTCTGTCAAATGAGATAAATTCTGTTCCTTCTAGTATATGTTCTAAGTATTTGATTCCTTTACTACTCCAATCTGAAAAGTTTATCATATTATTGTTTTGTAATATGTCAGGGTTGTTCCAGATAGGTGTACGTTTGCATGGGATTAATGAAGACTCTGTCAACTTCAGAAACTCCCACCACGCTGTCAGAGAAGAGCTGATGTTGATGCTTTTGAAGCATTCATGTCGTTGGATGTTTGAGCTGATAAATGGTAGATCTGAAATCTCTAGATTATTGCAAAGTGCTTGTTCTACATCTAGCCAAGGTTCATCTAAGAGGGTATGTTTTTGCCATCCTGAGATAAACTGAAGCCTGTTGGCTAAGAAGTAATGCTGAAAGTTAGGTAGTTCTAATCCTCCTTTATCCTTGGTCTTTTGTAGTGTTTTTAAGCTTATACGTGGGGGCTTATTTTTCCAAAGGAATTTGGACATATATGAATCTAGAGATCTGAACCAATCTTGCGGCGGTTTAGTTGGGATCATTGAGAATAAATAATTTATTTTTGGTAATACCATCATTTTTATAGCGGCAACCCTTCCCATGAGTGATATGGGCAGACATTTCCACCTTGCCAGATCACCTTCTACCTTCTTTAAAAGTGGGATATGGTTTAATTTAGTTAGATCTGCAAGCTTGGGAGATACATTAATACCTAAATATTTTATATTTCCCGATTGCAGTGGAGTAGAAGAGGAATTATGGAAGGAGCAATTAATCGGAAGGACTGTAGATTTTGACAAACAAATGACCATAATTTCCTAACCGTAGGGGCTAGAACAGTCATTCTTACACCGTTTTGTTCAGAAGACATCGCGGAATCTTAAAGTGTTGACAATTTATCATTAAAATATGAATTATTAAAGATATTTTACTTCTAATGCACCACAACTGAGTAGAACAAAGCAAAAACTGCCTTGACTTGCCCTCAAACAACGCTTTCTAACTCTAAATCTATTTGGAGTATCAATATCATTTTTTCACCGTAAGAGACAGCAGGCTTTGGTGAACAATCTTGGAAATTTTCAGGTCTCTGTTGAAATCCATTAAAAAGTTATGACGAGAGAAAAAAGTGCCTCATTTCCAGAGTTTGAAATCTGAAGAAATCTGAGCCAACGACGAATTTCCTACCCTCAAACAAGTCTAACTCATTTCAGAACAGTAATAGGTGAGAAAGAAATTCTTGAATTGTGAGCGTCAGGAGTGTCTGAAGATATACTGGGACAAGCCTTATGTCTTAACTTTGCTTCGTTAAAGAGATATGACGATTCGAATATGCCTCTCATTACAGAAATCAAAATGTGATTTTGAACAAGCTCTCCATTGACTTTCTATGGAGAGTTTTGCGACTTTGTGTTGGTCTGAGGAGATTTGCCAAAATTCTATAAATCCCACAACCATGATAGTGACATTTTCGGAAAGCCAGCAAAAATACCTACGTTTTGATGTATAATTTGTGGAAGTTGAGTGAAAATTGAGCAAGTAGCAAGAAGTTGTTCGGACATGAAGAGAAGACTGCAAAACCTTCAGTGGCACACTGGAAGCCAAGTGCATAGCAACCATAACAACGCATGTATTTTGTGAAAAATCACAATTTTGCAACTCAAAACTTTAAGAGGCATAAAAGTAAAACGGTAAAAGATTTGAAAAAGCTGATTTATTCCTGAATAGCCCAATAATTTGAGAACATTTTAAAGTTTGAATGGTTGTTCTACGTGAAAGTAGGAAAAAGTAGTTAAGTTTCAAAAACAAGCAAGTTTTAGCAGAATTGCGGAAGTTTCCCATTCATTTCAATGGGACAAATTAAAGGAAAAAAACGTAATATTTTAAAAAGTATAATAGTATAAAATACCAAAAGATATTGCCGGAAAGAGCAAAAATAGCAGAATAGTTTAAAATTTGAACGGTGAAAATCGGCTGAAAATTGTGGAAGTAGTTCAACGGCGAAAAGTGTACGGAAGCAACTAGAATAATAACTAGAAAAATTTGCATTTCCTGCGAAAATGCAGTGTGGATGCTTTAAAGCTGAAGCTTTCTGCTGAAACTAGCTGAAAAAGCTGAAAAGTTGCAGAAATTGTAAAAACTTTGCAGAAGCAAAGGAACTTTGCTAAAATGTAGTAACTTAGCAGAACTGCAATATCTTAGAGGAAACATAATACTTGGCAGAAATACAATAGCATAGCAGAACTTAGCAGAAATATTGTAACTTACCAGAAACACGATAACTTCTCAAAAATACAAGAATTTAGGAGAAATAGTATAAGATAACAGAAAGAATATATTTAGCCAAACATTCTTAAACATTATAGAAATACTATGATTTAGAGAAACAGTACAACATAGCAAAAATACTATATTAAGCAGAAATAGTATGATTTAGCAGAAATGCTGTATTTAGCACAAATCTTATAAAATAGCAGAAATAGTATGATTTAGCACAATAGTAATAACTTGAATAGAAAAATTGGAAAAGCAAAATGGACAGCTGAAAACATGCTGAACATGCTATGGGTCCCTCAAATATAATTGTTAAATGAAAAAAATCAGCAAAAAAAAATGTAACAGCCACACAATCACAAATATGGACACATATGGAAACACACATGCACAGAGAGACACACACACAAGATCCAATTCAGTCAACCAGTCTAAATATATTGAATTTGAATCTTACAATGAGATCATCCCATAAAAAGGCTTTCTCTCTCTCTCTCTCTCTCTCTCTCAGTCACTCACACACACACACACACACACACACACACACACACACACAGCATCAGAAAGTGAACAGGGGCTGTTAACAGCATGTTTCTAGGTCAGTAAAACAGCTGTGAGATTCTCAATTTGAATCCACCAATCAGAGGGGCTGTGTGCTTTTTCCTGCCAAAACTGGTGCACCAAGTGCAGGCTTTTGCAGCACAGAGAGAGACAGGATTTTTGCAGTCTATTTCTCATAGTGAGGACTCCCCTCAAACAAACAGCCATAAATTCCTAATTGTAGGGGCTACAACGGTCATTCTTAGACCGTTGTTTTCAGAAGACATGGGAGAATCTTGAAATGTTGACCATTTAAAATAAAAATATGAAATATCATAGATATATGACATAGATGATTGGTTGTCTTAGAAGCCATGAATTCCCCAATATGCAAATTTGAATGTGCCAGGCCTCAGATATGATTGGCTGGCTGGGAAGCCATGAAGGCAACAATATGCAAATTTGAATGTGCAAGCCCTCGGATATGATTGGTTGTCTTAGAAGCCATATAAAAAGCAGTAAAACTGTACTATGATTTGGTAGAAAAACTTTAATTAATCAAAAATACTATATTTGGCAGAAATACTATTTTTAGCAGAAACACTATATTTAGCACAAATCTTATGAAATAGCAGAAATAGTATGATTTAGCAGAAATGCTGTATTTAGCACAAATCTCATAAAATAGCAGAAATAGTGTGATTTAGCAGAAATGCTGTATTTAGCACAAATACTGGAAAGCAGCAGAAATGCTATGACTTAGCACAATAGTAATAACCTAAACAGAAAAATTGGAAAAGCAAAATGGGCAGCTGAAAAAATCCTGAACATGCTAAGGGTCCCTCAAATGTAATTGTTAAATGAAAAAAAATCATCAAAAAAAGTATAACAGTCACACAATCACAAATATGTACACATATGGTAACACACATGCACAGACAGACACACACAGGATCAAATTCAGTCAACCAGTCTAAATATATTGAATTTAAATCACACACATGCACACGCACACACACACACACACACACACACACACACACACACACACACACACACACACACACACACACACACAGCAGCATCAACAAGTGAACAGGGGTTGTTAACAGCCTGTTTCTAGGTCAGTCAAGCAAGCCTGGGAGCTGCTAAATTTGAATCCACCAATCAGAGAGGCTGTGTAGATTTTCCCGCCAAAACAGGTGCACCTCTTTTACACACATGCAGCACAGAGACAGAATTTGTACTGTCTATTTTTCATAGTCAGGATTCCCCTCAAACAAATGGCTATAATTTCCTAACCGTAGGGGCTAGAACAGTCATTCTTACACCGTTTTGTTCAGAAGAGATGGGGGAATCTTAAAGTATTGAAAATTCATCATTAAAATATGAATTATTGAAGATATTTGACTTCTAATGCACCATAACTGAGTAGAGGCAAAGCGAAAACTGCCTTGACTTGCCCTCAAACAACGCTTTCTAACTCTAAATCTATTTGGAGTATTGATATAATTCTTTCACCGTAAGAGACAGCAGGCTTTGGTGAACAATCATGGAAATTTTCAGGTCTGTGTTGAAATCCATCAAAAAGATATGACGAGAGAAAAAAGTGGTTCATTTCCAGAGTTTGAAATCTGAAGAAATCTGAGCGAGGGACAAATTTCCTACCCTCAAACAAACCCAATTCATGGCCAAATGGTAATAGGTGAGAAAGAAATTCTTGAATTGTGAGCGTCAGGAGTGTCTGAAGATATATTGGCACAAGCCTCATGTCTTAACTTTGCTTCGTTAAGGAGATATCACGATTTGAAAATGCCTTTCATTAGAGAAATCCAGCTGTGATTTTGAACAAGCTCTCCATTGACTTTCTATGGAGAGTTTTGAGACTTTGTGTTGGTCTGAGGAGATTTGCCAAAATTCTATTATATAGAAATACTGTAATCAGCACATATACTGTAACATGACAGAAATTCCTCCACTTAGTAGTAATACTATAACATAACACAAATATTATGATTTGGCACAAAAACCATGATTTGGCAAAATACTATGATTGAGCAGAAGTACTACGATGTAGTAAAAGTACTTTGATTTAACAGAAATACAATTATGGAGGAGTAATACTTTAAAATGGGAGAAATATTGATACACACACACATACACAGAGCCTAAAGGGAACAGTATTTGTGCCATGGAGTGTTAACAAGAATCTGTGGTCCATATTAGAAAAGCTGCTAAAATCATAAAAGTTTGCAGAATTGTAATAAATGATGAATATGAATTAGTGGTCTGTGATAGTGTAGTAAATTGTAGGGAAAAAAACATGTTGACCAAGGTGGAATTGAACCCACAACATTTGGGTTGTAGACCCATGTCATTACCAGCTGCGCCACTGAGAAAGACAGTGAGCTCCTGGAAAACAGGGTCATGAGCAGTCAGAATTAGATCGCGGTGAGAGGCAAAGAATGCCTTTTTTTTGAGTTACAAAACGTCGTGTAACTCAAAAGCTAGGTGGACTAGAAGCATAATTCTTGTACTGAGTGAATCAGCGGACTTTGGTGTACTTTGACTGCGATTTTCATTGCTCTTTGTACATCCCTTGCTGAGATATGACGAGAGAAGAAAGGGCAGACCTCAGATATGATTGGCTGGCTGGGAAGCCGTGCAGGCCCTGATACGTAAATTTGAATGTCTCAGTCCTCAGAGGATTGGCTGCCTGGGGACCTGGCAGAAATATATAGTAATAGTATGATTAAGCATAAATGCAGTATTTCTGCTAAATGTAGTATTAAGCACAAATCCTATAAAAAGCAAAAATACTATATTAAGCACAAATCCTATAAAAAGCAGGAATACTATATTAAGCAATATAAATATCGTATAAAAATCCTATAAAAAGCAAAAATACTATTCTATGATTTGGTACAAAAACTATAATTAATCAGAAATACTATATTTGGCAGAAATACTATATTTAGCACAAATCTTACAAAAAAGCAGAAATAGTATGATTTAGCAGAAATGTTGTATTTTGCACAAATCTCATAAAAGAGCAGAAATAGTATGATTTAGGAGAAATGCAGTATTTAGCACAAATCTTATGAAATAGCAGAAATGCTGAAAAGCAGCAGATATGCTATGACTTAGCACAATAGTAATAACTTAAATAGAAAAATTGGAAAAGCAAAATGGACAGCTGAAAATCCTGAACATGCAAAGGGTCCCTCAAATGTAATTGTTAAATGAAAAAAAAATCAGGAAAAAGTATAACAGTCACACAATCACAAATATGGACACATATGGAAACACACATGCACAGAGAGACACACAAGATCCAATTCAGTCAACCAGTCTAAATATATTGAATTTGAATCTTACAATGAGATCATCCCATAAAAAGGCTTTCTCTCTCTCACTCTCTCTCTCGCTCTCTCTCTCTGTCTCACACACACACACACACACACACACACACGATCCAATTCAGTCAACCAGTCTAAATATATTGAATTTAAATCTTACAATGAGATCATCCCATAAAAAGGCTCTCTCTCTCTCTCCCTCTCTCTCCCTCTCTCTGTCTCACACACACACACACACACACACACTCACACAAGATCCAATTCAGTCAACCAGTCTAAATATATTGAATTTGAATCTTACAATGAGATCATCCCATAAAAGGCTTTCTCTGTCTCTCTCTCTCTCTCTCTCTGTCACACACACACACACACACACACACACAAGATCCAATTCAGTCAACCAGTCTAAATATATTGAATTTGAATCTTACAATGAGATCATCCCATAAAAAGGCGCTCTCTCTCTCTCTCTCTCTCTCTCTCTCACACACACACACACACACACACACACACACACACACACACACACACACAGGAGAGAGAATTAAGTTTCTAGGTCAGTCAAGCAGCCTGGGAGCTGCTGAATTTGAATCCACCAATCAGAGAGCCTGTGCACTTTTTTCCCGCCAAAACAGGTGCACGCAGCACAGAGAGACACAGGATTTTTGCAGTCTATTTCTCATAATGACGACTCCCCTCAAACAAATGACCATAATTTCCTAACCGTAGGGGCTAGAACAGTCATTCTTACACCGTTTTGTTCAGAAGAGATGGGGAATCTTAAAGTGTTGACAATTTATCATTAAAATATGAATTATTAAAGATATTTGACTTCTAATGCACCATAACTGAGTAGAGCAAAGCAAAAACTGCCTTGACTTGCCCTCAAACAACGCTTTCTAACTCTAAATCTATTTGGAGTATTGATATCATTCTTTCACCGTAAGAGACAGCAGGCTTTGGTGAACAATCTTGGAAATTTTCAGGTCTCTGTGGAAATCCATTAAAAAGATATGACGAGAGAAAAAAGTGGTTCATTTCCAGAGTTTGAAATCTGAAGAAATCTGAGCGAGGGACAAATTTCCTACCCTCAAACAAACCCAATTCATGGCCAAATGGTAATAGGTGAGAAAGAAATTCTTGAATTGTGAGCGTCAGGAGTGTCTGAAGATATATTGGCACAAGCCTCATGTCTTAACTTTGCTGCGTTAAGGAGATATGACGATTTGAAAATGCCTCTCATTAGAGAAATCCAGCGGTGATTTTGAACAAGCTCTCCATTGACTTTCTATGCAGTTTTCAGACTTTGTGTTGGTGTGAGGAGATTTGCCAAAATTCTATTATAGAGAAATACTGTAATCAGCACATATACTGTAACATGACAGAAATTCCTCCACTTAGTAGTAATACTATAACATAACACAAATATTATGATGAGTTGAGCGGCTGGTATTCTGGTGCAGTCAGCACAATCTGGAGCTGAACATTCTTAAAACTGTAGAGATGACAGTGGACTTCAGGAGACATCCTCAACTCTGCCCCCCTCATCATATCAGACAGCCCTGTGTCGACTGGGGAGATCTTCAAGTTGCTGGGTACCACCATCTCCCAGGACCTGAAGTGGGAGACCAACATCAACTCCATCCTCAAAAGACCCAGCAGAGGATGTACTTCCTGAGACAACTGGGGAAGTACAGTCTTCCACAGGAGCTGCTGATCCAGTTCTACACTGCAGTCATTGAGTCTGTCCTGTGCTCCTCCATCACAGTCTGGTATGGTGCAGCCACTAAACAGGACAGGTGCAGACTGCAGCGGACTGTACGGGCAGCAGAAAGGATCATCGGCGCCCCTGCCCTCCATCCAGGATCTGTACCTCTCAAGAACCAGGAAACGGGCAGGAAAATCATCACAGACCCCTCACACCCTGGACACAGACTTTTTGATCTGCTGCCTTCTGGCAGACGGTACAGAAGCCTGCAGACCAGGACCACCCGACACAGGAACTGTTTCTTTCCCTCGCCATCTCCCTTCTAAACAGTTGAACTGTCACACTGCTCCCACTGCCAGACTGCAACTGCACCTTATGTACATTCTGTAGTATTCATTCCACCTCATTTCATTTCTGTATTTTATGTATATACGTTTAGATTAGTTATTTATAGCTGGTTTACACAGCTTTGTGTATGTATGTGTATGCATGTGTAATGTATATATAGATACGATACGTGTGTGTGTGTGTGTGTGTGTGTGTGTGTGTGAGATTTACATTGCTGTGCTCGAGAGCCACCATCTACGGAACCAAATTCCTTGTATTTGTCTGCACATATACTTGGCCAATAAACACGATTCTGATGATTTGGCAGAAAAACCATGATTTGGCAAAAATACTATGATTTAGCAGAAATACTATGATTGAGCAGAAGTACTAAGATGTAGTAAAAGAACTTTGATTTAAGAGAAATACAATTATGGAGGAGTAATACTTTAAAATGGGAGAAATATTGATACACACACACATTCACAGAGCCTAAAGGGAAGAGTATTTGTGCCATGGAGTGTTACGAAGAACCTGAGGTCCATATTAGAAAAGCTGGTAAAAAGTTTTCAGAATTGTAATAAATGATGAATATGAATTAGTGGTCTGTGATAGTGTATTAATTTGTAGGGAAAAAAAACATGTTGACCAAGGTGGAATTGAACCCACAACCGTTGGGTTGCAGACCCGTGTCATTACCAGCTGCGCCACTGAGAAAGTCAGTGAGCTCCTGGAAGACAGGTTGATGAGCAGTCAGAATTAGATCGCCGTGAGAGGCGAAGAATGCTGTTTTTTGGAGTTACAAAACGTCGTGTAACTCAAAAGCTAGGTGGACTAGAAGCATAATTCTTGTACTGGGTGAATCAGCGGACTTTGGTGTACTTTGACTGCAATTTTCATTGCTCTTTGTACATCCGTCGCTGAGATATGACGAGAGAAGAAAGGGCAGACCTCAGATATGATTGGCTGGCTGGGAAGCCATGCAGGCCCTGATATGTAAATTTGAATGCCTCAGTCCTCACAGAGGATTGGCTGCCTGGGGACCTGGCAGAAATATATAGAAATACTATGATTAAGCATAAATACTACATTTAGCAGAAATACTATATTAAGCACAAATCCTATAATAAGCAGAAATACTATATTAAGCAATATAAATATCCTATAAAAATCCTATAAAAAGCAAAAATACTGTACTATGATTTGGTAGAAAAACTATAATTAATCAGAAATACTATATTTAGCAAAAATCTTATAAAACAGCAGAAATGCTATGATTTAGCACAATAGTAATAACTTAAACAGAAAAATTGGAAAAGCAAAATGGACAGCTGAAAAAATGCTGATCATGCTAAGGATCCTTCAAATGTACTTGTTAAATGAAAAAAAAAAAACTCAGCAAAAAAAAGTATAACAGTCACACAATCACAAATATGGACACCTATGGAAACACACATGTACAGAGAGACACACAGGATCAAATTCAGTCAACCAGTCTAAATATATTGAATTTGAATCTTACAATGAGATCATCCCATAAAAAGGCTCTCTCTCTCTCTCTCTCTCTGTCACACACACACACACACACACACACACACACAGAGGGAGAGAGAAGAAACTTTCTAGGTCAGTCAAGCAGCCTGGGAGCTGCTGAATTTGAATCCACCAATCAGAGAGGCTGTGTACTTTTTCCCGCCAAAACAGGTGCAGCCCGTTTTACGTATTTGTGCCAAAACATAGTGTTTCTGCCATATTGTGGTACTACTACATTACAACATGAATACGGATTAAAGATGAAAGAAACTGGCACCAAATTCCTCCACTACAAACCAGTCTGATACCACTTCTTTGCAGCGTTCACGTTTACTAAGGCACTACCCAAAAGGCGCCACAAGAGGGCACTCCAACACAAGAGATGACCTATGTACACTGATGCACTTAGTAACAGTCAGCCTCCTTGAATTGGCAGAAATACTGTGATTTAGTAGTAATACTATAACATAACAGATATACTGTGATGTTGCAGACATAGTATGTTTTGCACTACTCATTTGTAGTGAAAAAATTAGCAATATAAATTACAGGTCTGTGAAAGTGTATAAATTTGTAGTGAAAAAAAAATGTTGACCAAGGTGGGATTAAACCCACGACCTTTGAGCTGCAGAGCCGTGTCATTACTGATTGCGCCACCTGGAAAGGGTGCGGGCAGCTGAAACACAAAGACATCAGCAATCAGAAATAAAAGCGATTTCTGTTGAAAACACCTGAAAAAGCTGGGATTTGTGCTGAAAAGGGTGAAAAAAATGAAAATTTTGCTGAAAAGGGGTGAAGAAGCTAAAGTATACCAAATCAAAGTATTTGTGCCAAAACATAGTATTTCTGCCATATTGTGGTATTTGTGCCACAAAAGTTACCACATTACAACTTGAATACGGATTAAAGATGAAAGAAACTGGCAACAAATTCCTCCACTACAAACCAGTCTGATACCACTTCTTTGCAGCGTTCACGCGTTTACTAAGGCACTACCCAAAAGGCGCCACAAGAGGGCACTCCAACACAACAGATGACCTATGTACACTGATGCACTTAGTAACAGTCAGCCTCCTTGAATTGGCAGAAATACTGTGATTTAGTAGTAATACTATAACATAACAGATATACTGTGATGTTGCAGACATAGTATGTTTTGCACTACTCATTTGTAGTGAAAAAATTAGCAATATAAATTACAGGTCTGTGAAAGTGTATAAATTTGTAGTGAAAAAAAAAATGTTGACCAAGGTGGGATTGAACCCACGACCTTTGAGCTGCAGAGCCGTGTCATTACTGATTGCGCCACCTGGAAAGAGGCGGGCAGCTGAAAAACAAAGACATCAGCAATCAGAAATAAAAGAGATTTCTGTTGAAAACACCTGAAAAGCTGGGATTTGTGCTGAAAAGGGGTGAAAAAACTCAATTCTGCTGAAACGGGGTGAAGAAGAGGTGTTGGACTGTTGAGAAGAGTTAAATAAGTTGAACAGATATGTTTGGGTACAGATACTATGATTTGGTAATAATACTGTGTTTTAGCACAACTCCTGAGATTTGATTGAAATAATATGATTTAGAAGAAATATTATGACTTTGTACAAATACAATGTTTTGGCACAAATACCATGATATGGCAAAAATACTATGATTTAGCAGAAATACTATGATTGAGCAGAAGTACTACGATGTAGTAAAAGTACTTTGATTTAACAGAAATGCAATTATGGAGGAGTAATACTTTAAAATGGGAAAAATATTGATACACACACAGATACACAGAGCCTAAAGGGAACAGTATTTGTGCCATGGAGTGTTAAGAAGAATCTGAGGTCCATATTAGAAAAGCTGCTAAAATCATAAAACTTTGCAGAATTGTAATAAATGATGAATATGAATTACTTGTCTGTGATAGTGTATTAATTTCTAGGGAAAAAAAAGATGTTGACCAAGGTGGAATTGAACCCGTGATCTTTAGGCTGCCGACCGGCGTCATTACCAACTGTTCCACTGGGAAACAGAGCAGCGGTTTGGAAAACGGGAGATGAACTGTCAGATTTAGATCGCGGTGAGAGGTAAAACGCCGATTTTTGGAGTTACAAAACGTCATGTAACTCCAAAACTAGGTGGGATAAACACAATTCTTGTACTGGGTGAATCAGCAGACTTTGCTGAACTTTCACTGCGATTTTCATTGCTCCTTTTACCTCCGTCACGGAGATATGACGAGAGAAGAAACGGCTTCATTTTCAGAGTTTGAAAAGTGAGAGGAGGACAGATTTCCACCCTCAAACAAACGTAATTTATGGCTTAACAGTAAGATGACTGTAAAACTGCTCTATGATTTACATGAAATACTTTGATTTAGAAGAAATTCTATAATCTAGCAAAAGCACTACAGCATAGCAGAAGTTATATCACTGAGCAGATTTACTAGGATTTAGCACAAACACTATGATTTGGCTCAAAAATCTTTATTTTGCAGTTATATTATGATTTGGCAGAAATACTATGAGCAGTAATAATATAACAGTACATAATACTGTTATTTTGTGGAAATACAATGCTTTATCACAAATACCATGATATGGCAAAATACTATGATTCAGCAGAAATACTATGATTGAGCAGAAGTACTAAGATGTAGTAAAAGTACTTTGATTTAACAGAAATGCAATTATGGAGGAGTAATACTTTAACATGGGAGAAATATTGATACACACACACACATACACAGAGAGCAAAGTGTGCAGAGGCTGTTGAGAGTCTGGGCTTGGCATATCTAGATCAGCTAAATTGGCTGCACCTGCTGTAATCAGCACTTACACACACAGACACAGAGAGAGCTATGGGTTTTCTTCAGTGTATTTCTCACATTCAGGACTCCCCTCGAACAAATGGCCATAATTTCCTAACCGTAGGGGCTAGAATGCTCATTCTAACACCGTTTTGTTCAGAAGAGATGGGGGAATCTGCAGGTCTTCATAATTCAGCGATAAAATATAAATTATTGAAGATATTTGACTTCTAATGCACCATAACTGAGTAGAGGCAAGCGAAATCTGCCTTGACTTGCCCACAAACAACGCTTTCTAACTCTAAATCTATTTGGAGTATAGATATCATTCTTTCACCGTAAGAGACAGCAGGCTTTGGTGAACAGTCATGGAAATTTTCAGGTCTCTGTGGAAATCCAACAAAAAGTTATGACGAGAGAAAAAAGTGGTTCATTTCCAGAGTTTGAAATCTGAAGAAATCTGAGCGAAGGACGAATTTCCTACCCTCAAACAAGTCTAACTCATTTCAGAACGGTAATAGGTGAGAAAAAATTCTTGAATTGTGAGCGTCAGGAGTGTCTGAAGATATACTGGTACAAGCCTCATGTCTTAACTTCGCTTTGTTGAGGAGATATGGCGATTCGAATATGCCTCTCATTACAGAAGTCAAGCAGTGATTTTGAACAAACTCTCCATTGACTTTCTATGGAGAGTTTTCCGACTTTGTGTTGGTCTGAGGAGATTTGCCAAAATTCTATAAATCTCACAACAATGATGGTGACATTTTCTGAAAGCCAGCAAAAATACCTACGTTTTGATGTATAAATTGTGGAAGTTGAGTGAAAATTGAGCAAGTAGCAAGAAGTTGTTCGGAAATGAAGAGAAGACTGCGAAACCTACAGTGGCACACTGGAAACCAAGTGCATAGCAACCATAACAACGCATGTATTTTGTGAAAAATCACAAAGATGAAACTCAAAACTTGAAGAGGGATAAGATGAAAATGGTAACAGATATGAAAAAGCTGAATCAGACATGAATAGCCCAATAATTTGTGAACATTTTAAAGTTTGAATGGTTATTCTAGGCGAAAGTATGAGGAAGTAGTTCAGTTTCAAAAACAAGTAAGTTTTAGCAGAATTGCAGAAGCTTCCCATTCATTTCCAATGGGACAAATTAAAGGAAAAAGCTTAATATTTTAAAAAGTATAATAGTATAAAATACCAAAAGATATATAGCCGGAAAGGAAAAATTAGCAGAATAGTTTAAAATTTGAACGGTGAAAATCGGCTGAAAATTGTGGAAGTAGATCCACGGCGAAAAACGTACGGAAACACCCGGAATAATAATAATAAAGAACTAGAAAAATTTGCATTTCCTGCGAAAATGCAGTGTGGATGCTTTAAAGCTGAAGCTTTCTGCTGAAACTAGCTGAAAAAGCTGAGAAGTTGCAGAAATTGTAAAAGCTTTGCAGAAGCAAAGGAACTTTGCTAAAATGTAGTAACTTAGCAGAACTGCAATATCTTAGAGGAAACATAATACTTGGCAGAAATACAATAGCATAGCAGAACTTAGCAGAAATATTGTAACTTACCAGAAACACGATAACTTCTCAAAAATACAAGAATTTAGGAGAAATAGTATAAGATAACAGAAAGAATATATTTAGCCAAACATTCTTAAACATTACAGAAATACTATGATTTAGAAAAACAGTACAACATAGCAGAAATGCTGTGATTTACCAGAGACACTGTAATATACTATGAATATTGTAATTTTATATAAATACTATGTTTTAGCAAAAATACTCCAGTTTAGCACAAATATTATAATATAGCAGAAACACTATTCTATAGCAGAAATGCTATATTTAGAAAGAAAAATATAATATAGTAGAAATACTATGATTTAGCTGAAATCCTACAATATAGCTTAATAACAATGATTTAGAACAGATAATATGATTGAGCAGAATAGTAATAACTTAAGTGAAAATATTGGAAAGGTAAAATGATAAGCTGAATAAAAGGAACATGGTTAAGTTCGCTCAAAACTAATTTTTGTTCACCTGTGAAAAAATAAAATAAAAATTCATTTAGAAAAAAAAAAAAATAAGAAAAGCCAACAGATACACAAAATCAAATATGGATACACAAATCACCAAATACACAGAAAATCAAATATGGATACACAAATGTACAGTGAGAGACACACACAAACAGGGTCTATGCCAGTCAACCAGTCTGAATATATTATATTTTTATCGACCAATGAGATGCTGCCCTAAAAAGGTCTTTGTGTGTGTCTTTCTTTCTCTCTCTCTCTCTCTCTCTCTCTCACACACACACACACACACACACACACACACACACACACACACACACCGCAGCAGCAGCAGCAGCAAGTGAACAGGGGCTGTTAACAGCATGTTTCTAGGTCAGTCAAACAGCTGTGAGCTTCTCAATTTGAATCCACCAATCAGAGAGGTTGTGTGCTTTTTCCGCATAAAACTGGTGCACCAAGTGCAGGCCTTTACACATGCAGCACAGAGAGAGACAGGATTTTGCAGTCTATTTCTCATAGTGAGGATTCCCCTCAAACAAACAGCCATAAATTCCTAACCGTAGGGGCTAAAACGGTCATTCTTAGACCGTTGTGTTCAGACGACATGGGGGAATCTTGAAATGTTGACCATTTGAAATACAAATATGAAATATTAAAGATATATGACATAGATGATTGGTGGGCTTAGAAGCCATGAATGTCCCAATATGTAAATTTAAATGTGCCAGGACTCAGATATGATTGGCTGGCTGGGAAGCCATGAAGGCAACAATATGCAAATTTGAATGTGCCAGGACCCAGATATGATTGGCTGGCTGGGAAGCCATGAAGGTCCCAATATGCAAATTTGAATGTGCCAGGACTCAGATATGATTGGCTGGCTGGGAAGCCGTGCATGACTTGATATGTCAATTTGAAAATTACAGTCCTCACAGAGGATTGGCTTCCTGAGGAGCTGGCAGGAATACATAGAAATACTATGATTACCCAGAAATACTGCGTTTAGTAGAAATACTATGTTTTAGCACAAATACTATATTTAAGCAGAAATATTATATTAAGTACAAATCCTATAAAAAGCAGAAATAGTATGATTTAGCACAAATGCTGTATTTAGCACAAATCTTATAAAATAGCAGAAATAGTATGATTTAGCAGAAATGCTGTATTTAGCACAAATACTGAAAAGCAGCACAAATGCTATGACTTAGCACAATAGTAATAACTTAAATAGAAAAATTGGAAAAGCAAAATGGACAGCTGCAAAAAGTCCCACAAGCACAGAGAGACACACACAGGATCAAATTCAGTCAACCAGTCTAAATATATTGAATTTAAATCATACAATAAGATGCTCCCATAAAACTCTCTCTCGCCTGTCTCACGTCACACACACACACACACACACACACACACACACACACACACACACACACAGGGAGAGAAAATCAAGTTTCTAGGTCAGTCAAGCAGCCTGGGAGCTGCTAAATTTGAATCCACCAATCAGAGAGGCTGTGTACTTTTTCCCGCCAAAACTGGTGCACTAAGTTCAGGCCTTTACACATGCAGCACAGAGAGAGACAGGATTTTTGCAGTCTATTTCTCATAGTGAGAATTCCCCTCAAACAAACAGCCATAAATTTCTAACCGTAGGGGCTAAAACAGTCATTCTTAGACCATTTTATTCAGAAGACATAGGGGAATCTTGAAATGCTGACCATTTAAAATAAAAATATGAAATATTAGAGATATATGACATAGATGATTGGTGGGCTTAGAAGCCATGAATGTCCCAATATGCAAATTTAAATGTGCCAGGTCTCAGATATGATTGGCTGGCTGGGAAGCCATGAAGGCAACAATATGCAAATTTAAATGTGCCAGGACTCAGATATGATTGGCTGGCTGGGAAGCCATGAAGGTCCCAATATGCAAATTTGAATGTGCCAGGACTCAGATATGATTGGCTGGCTGGGAAGCCGTGCATGACTTGATATGTCAATTTGAAAATTACAGTCCTCACAGAGGATTGGCTTCCTGAGGAGCTGGCAGGAATACATAGAAATACTATGATTACCCAGAAATACTGCGTTTAGTAGAAATACTATGTTTTAGCACAAATACTATAATTAAGCAGAAATATTATATTAAGTACAAATCCTATAAAATAGCAGAAATAGTATGATTTAGCACAAATGCTGTATTTAGCACAAATCTTATAAAATAGCAGAAATAGTATGATTTAGCAGAAATGCTGTATTTAGCACAAATACTGAAAAGCAGCAGAAATGCTATGACTTAGCACAATAGTAATAACTTAAATAGAAAAATTGGAAAAGCAAAATGGACAGCTGCAAAAAGTCCCACAAGCACAGAGAGACACACACAGGATCAAATTCAGTCAACCAGTCTAAATATATTGAATTTAAATCATACAATAAGATGCTCCCATAAAACTCTCTCTCGCTCTCTCTCTCTCTCTCTCTCTCTCACACACACACACACACACACACACACACACACACACACACACACACACACACACACACACACACACACACACACACACACACACACACACAGGGAGAGAAAATCAAGTTTCTAGCTCAGTCAAGCAGCCTGGGAGCTGCTAAATTTGAATCCACCAATCAGAGAGGCTGTGTACTTTTTCCCCGCCAAAACAGGTGCAGCCGTTTTTACACACACAGAGCACAGAGACAGGATTTCTGCAGTGAATTTCTCATAGTGAGGATTCCTCTCAAACAAATGGCCATAATTTCATAACCGTAGGGGCTAGAACAGTCATTCTTACACCGTTTTGTTCAGAAGAGATGGGGAATCTTAAAATGTTGACAATTTATCATTAAAATATGAATTATTGACGATATTTGACTTCTAATGCACCATAACTGAGTAGAGGCAAGCAAAATCTGCCTTGACTAGTCCTCAAACAACGCTTTCTAACTCTAAATCTATTTGAGTATCGATATCATTCTTTCACCGTAAGAGACAGCAGGCTTTGGTGAACAATCATGGAAATTTTCAGGTCTCTGTGGAAATCTATCAAAAGATATGACGAGAGAAAAACTGTCTCATTTCCAGAGTTTGAAATCTGAAGAAATCTGAGCGAGGGACGAATTTCCTACCCTCAAACAAACCCAATTCATGGCCAAATGGTAATAGATGAGAAAACAATTCTTGAATTGTGAGCATCAGGAGTGTCTGAAGATATCACGGGGACAAGCCTCATGTTTTAACTTCGCTTCGTTAAGGAGATATGACGATTCGAATATGCCTCTCATTACAGAAATCAAGCGATGATTTTGAACAAACTCTCCATTGACTTTCTATGGAGAGTTTTCTGACTTTGTGTTGGTCTGAGGAGATTTGCCAAAATTCTATAAATCTCACAACAATGATAGTGACATTTTCTGAAAGCCAGCAAAAATACCTACGTTTTGATGTATAATTTGTGTGGGTTGAGTGAAAATTGAGCGAGTAGCAAGAAGTTGTTCGGACATGAAGAGAAAATTGCCAAAGGTACAGTGGCTCACTTAGAACCAACTGCATAGCAACCATAACAACGCATGTATTTTGTGAAAAATCACAAAGATGAAACTCAAAACTTAAAGAGGATAAGATGAAAACGGTAACAGATATGAAAAAGCTGAATCATTCATGAATAGCCCAATAATTTGTGAACATTTTAAAATTTGAATGGTTGTTCTAGGCGAAAGTATGACAAAGTAGTTAAGTTTCAAAAAAGAGTAAGTTTTAGCAGAATTGCGGAAGTTTCCCATTCATTTCAATGGGACAAATTAAAGGAAAAAAGCTTAATATTTTAAAAAGTATAATAGCAGAAAATAGCAAAAGTCATTGCCGGAATTAGCAGAAATAGCAGAATAGTTTAAAATTTGAACGGTGAAAATCGGCTGAAAATTGTGGAAGTAGATCCACGGCGAAAAACGTACGGAAGCAACTTGAAGAATAACTAGAAAAATTTGCATTTCCTGCGAAAATGCAGTGTGGATGCTGGAACGCTGAAGCTGTCAGCTGAAACTAGCTGAAAAAGCTGAAAAGTTGCAGAAATTGTAAAAACTTTGCAGAAGCAAAGGAACTTTGCTAAAATGTAGTGACTTAGCAGAACTGCAATATCTTAGAGGAAACATAATATATGGCAGAAATACAATAGCATAGCAGAACTTAGCAGAAATATTGTAACTTACCAGAAACACGATAACTTCTCAAAAATACAAGAATTTAGGAGAAATTGTATAAGATAACAGAAAGAATATATTTAGCCAAACATTCTTAAACATTACAGAAATACTATGATTTAGAAAAACAGTACAACATAGCAGAAATGCTGTGATTTACCAGAGACACTGTAATATACTATGAATATTTTTATTTTATATGAATACTATGTTTTAACAAAAATACTCCAGTTTAGCACAAATATTATAACATAGCAGAAATACTATTCTATAGCAGAAATGCTATATTTAGAAAGAAAAATATAATATAGTAGAAATACTATGATTTAGCAGAAATCCTACAATATAGCTTAATAACAATGATTTAGAAGAGATACTATGATTGAGCAGAATAGTAATAACTTGAGTGAAAATATTGGAAAGGTAAAATGACAAGCTGAATAAAAGGAACATGGCTAAGTTCGCTGAAAACTATTTGTTATTCACCTGTGAAAAAATAAAACAAAAATACATTTAGAAGAAAAACAAATAAGAACAGTCAACAGATACATAAGAAATCAAATATAGATACACAAATGTACAGAGAGAGACACACAGGCAGGGTCTATGCCAGTCAACCAGTCTGAATATATTACATTTTATCCAACAATGAGATGCTACCCTAAAAGGGTCTTTCTGTGTATCTCTCTCTCTCTCTCTCTCTCTCTCTCACACACACACACACACACACACACACACACACACACACACACACAGAAGCAGCAGCAGCAGAAAGTGAACAGGGGCTGTTAACAGCATGTTTCTAGGTCAGTCTTGCAAGCCTGGGAGCTGCTAAATTTGAATCCACCAATCAGAGAGGCTGTGTGCTTTTTCCGCCAAAACTGGTGCACCAAGTGCAGGCTTTTACACATGCAGCACAGAGAGAGACAGGATTTTGCAGTCTATTTCTCATAGTGAGAATTCCCCTCAAACAAACAGCCATGAATTTCTAACCGTAGGGGCTAAAACAGTCATTCTTAGACCATTTTATTCAGAAGACATAGGGGAATCTTGAAATGCTGACCACTGAAAATAAAAATATGAAATATTAGAGATATATGACATAGAGAATTGGTTGGCTTAGAAGCCATGGAGGTCCCAATATGCAAATCTGAATGTGCCAGGCCTCAGATATGATTGGCGGGCTGGGAAGCCATATAAAAAGCAGTAAAACTGTACTATGATTTGGTAGAAAAACTATAATTAATCAAAAATACTATATTTGGCAGAAATACTATTTTTTAGCAGAAACACTATATTTAGCACAAATCTTATGAAATAGCAGAAATAGTATGATTTAGCAGAAATGCTGTATTTAGCACAAATACTGAAAAGCAGCAGAAATGCTATGACTTAGCACAATAGTAATAACTTAAATAGAAAAATTGGAAAAGCAAAATGGACAGCTGAAAAAATCCTGAACATGCTAAGGGTCCCTCAAATGTAATTGTGAAATGAAAAAAAAAATCAGCAAAAAAAAGTATAACAGTCACACAATCACAAATATGGAAACATATGGAAACACACATGCACAGAGAGACACACACAGGATCAAATTCAGTCAACCAGTCTAAATATATTGAATTTAAATGACAGACAGACAGACAGCAGCATCAGAAAGTGAACAGGGGCTGTTAACAGCATGTTTCTAGGTCAGTCAAACAGCTGTGAGCTTCTCAATTTGAATCCACCAGAGAAGCTGTGTGCTTTTTTCCCGCCAAAACTGGTTCACTAAGTGCAGGCTTTTACACATGCAGCACAGAGAGAGACAGGATTTTTGCAGTCTATTTCTCATAGTGAGAATTCCCTCAAACAAACAGCCATAAATTTCTAACCGTAGGAGCTAAAACAGTCATTCTTAGACCATTTTATTCAGAAGACATAGGGGAATCTTGAAATGATGACCATTTAAAAATAAAAATATGAAATATTAGAGATATATGACATAGATGATTGGTGGGCTTAGAAAGCCACGAAGGTCCCAATATGCAAATTTAAATGTGCCAGGACTCAGATATGATTGGCTGGCTGGGAAGCCATGAAGGTCCCAATATGCAAATTTGAATGTGCCAGGACTCAGATATGATTGGCTGGCTGGGAAGCCATGAAGGCAACAATATGCAAATTTGAATGTGCCAGGACTCAGATATGATTGGCTGGCTGAGAAGCCATGAAGGTCCTAATATGCAAATTTGAATGTGCCAGGACTCAGATATGATTGGCTGGCTGGGAAGCCATGAAGGCAACAATATGCAAATTTGAATGTGCCAGGACTCAGATATGATTGGCTGGCTGGGAAGCCATGAATGCCCCAATATGCAAATTTAAATGTGCCAGGACTCAGATATGATTGGCTGGCTGAGAAGCCATGAAGGTCCCAATATGCAAATTTGAATGTGCCAGGACTCAGATATGATTGGCTGGCTGGGAAGCCGTCCAGGTCCTGATATGTAAATTTGAATATTAGGACTGACTCCCTGGGGACCTGGCAGAAATATATAGAAATACAATGATTACCCAGAAATACTGCATTTAGTAGAAATACTATGTTTTAGCACAAATACTATAAAATGGCAGAAATACTATAATTAAGCAGAAATATTATATTAAGTACAAATCCTATAAAATAGCAGAAATAGTATGATTTAGCACAAATGCTGTATTTAGCACAAATCTTATAAAATAGCAGAAATAGTATGATTTAGCAGAAATGCTGTATTTAGCACAAATACTGAAAAGCAGCACAAATGCTATGACTTAGCACAATAGTAATAACTTAAATAGAAAAATTGGAAAAGCAAAATGGACAGCTGCAAAAAGTCCCACAAGCACAGAGAGACACACACAGGATCAAATTCAGTCAACCAGTCTAAATATATTGAATTTAAATCATACAATAAGATGCTCCCATAAAAACTCTCTCTCGCCCTCTCTCGCCCTCTCTCTCTCTCTCTCTCTCTCTCTCACACACACACACACACACACACACACACACACACAGGGAGAGAAAATCAAGTTTCTAGGTCAGTCCAGCAGCCTGGGAGCTGCTAAATTTGAATCCACCAATCAGAGAGGCTGTGTACTTTTTCCCGCCAAAACAGGTGCAGCCGTTTTTACACACACAGAGCACAGAGACAGGATTTCTGCAGTGAATTTCTCATAGTGAGGATTCCTCTCAAACAAATGGCCATAATTTCCTAACCGTAGGGGCTAGAACAGTCATTCTTACACCGTTTTGTTCAGAAGAGATGGGGGAATCTTAAAGTGTTGACAATTTATCATTAAAATATGAATTATTGAAGATATTTGACTTCTAATGCACCATAACTGAGTAGAGGCAAGCGAAATCTGCCTTGACTTGCCCTCAAACAACGCTTTCTAACTCTAAATCTATTTGGAGTATAGATATCATTCTTTCACCGTAAGAGACAGCAGGCTTTGGTGATCAGTCATGGAAATTTTCAGGTCTCTGTGGAAATCCAACAAAAAGTTATGACGAGAGAAAAAGTCGTTCATTTCCAGAGTTTGAAATCTGAAGAAATCTGAGCGAGGGACAAATTTCCTACCCTCAAACAAACCCAATTCATGGCCAAATGGTAATAGATGAGAAAAAAATTCTTGAATTGTGAGCGTCAGGAGTGTCTGAAGATATATTGGCACAAGCCTCATGTCTTAACTTCGCTTCGTTGGGGAGATATGACGATTCGAAAATGCCTCTCATTACAGAAATCAAGCGGTGATTTTAAACGAACTCTCCATTGACTTTCTATGGGGATTTTTGCGACTTTGTGTTGGTCTGAGGAGATTTGCCAAAATTCTATAAATCCCACAACAATGATAGTGACATTTTCTGAAAGCCAGCAAAAATACCTACGTTTCGATGTATAATTTGTGGGAGTTGAGTGAAAATTGAGCAAGCAGCAAGAAGTTGTTCGGACATGAAGAGAAAATTGCCAAAGGTACAGTGGCTCACTTAGAACCAACTGCATAGCAACCATAACAACGCATGTATTTTGTGAAAAATCACAATTTTGCAACTCAAAACTTAAAGAGGGATAAGATGAAAACGGTAACAGATATGAAAAAGCTGAATCATTAATGAATAGCCCAATAATTTGTGAACATTTTAAAATTTGAATGGTTGTTCTAGGCGAAAGTATGAGAAAGTAGTTAAGTTTCAAAAACAAGCAAGTTTTAGCAGAATTTTGGAAGTTTTCCATTCATTTCAATGGGACAAAAAAAAGCATAAAAAGCTTAATATTTTAAAAAGTATAATAGCAAAAAATACCAAAAGTCATTGCCGGAATTAGCAGAAATAGCAGAATAGTTTAAAATTTGAACGGTGAAAATCGGCTGAAAATTGTGGAAGTAGATCCACGGCGAAAAACGTACGGAAGCAACTTGAAGAATAATAATAATAATAATAAAGAATAAAGAGAAACAGGAACTCAATAGTGTGGATGCCTCCAGCATCCACACAACTAGAAAAATTTGCATTTCCTGCGAAAATGCAGTGTGGATGCTGTAACGCTGAAGCTGTCTGCTAAAAATAGCTGAAAAAGCTGAAAAGTAGCAAAAAATTGTAATATATTTGGAGAAGCATAAGAACTTAGCAAAAATGTAAAAACTTAGCAGAACTGCAATAATGTAAAGAAAACATAATACTCGGCAGAAATAAAATAACCTAGCAGAACTTAGCAGAAATATTGTAACTTAGCAGAAACATGATAACTTCTCAGAAATACAGAAATTTAGCAAATATGGTACAAGATTACAGAGATACTTTATTTAAACAAAAATACCTAAACACTGCAGAAATACTGTGATTTAGGACAAATACTACAACATAGCAGAAATGCTGTGATTCAGCAAATATACTATGCTATGGCACAAATAGAATGAATATGCTCAAATAATATGATTTTGCTCAAAAACTATGATTTAGCAATAATACTAAGATTTGGCAGAAATACTATGCTAGGGCACAAATACTATAATTAATTACAAGTACAATAACATAGCAGAACTATCAAGATTTGGCGGAAATACTTTTAGTTTTAGCAGTAATACTATGATTTGGTAGAAATACTATAATTACACAGAAATATTATATTTACCTCAAATCCTATAAAATAGCAGAAATAGTATGATTTAGCACAAATGCTGTATTTAGCACAAATCTTATAAAATAGCAGAAATAGTATGATTTAGCAGAAATGCTGTATTTAGCACAAATACTGAAAAGCAGCAGAAATGCTATGACTTAGCACAATAGTAATAAGTTAAATAGAAAAATTGGAAAAGCAAAATGGACAGCTGAAAAAATCCTGAACATACTAAGGGTCCCTCAAATATAATTGTTAAATGAAAAAAATCAGCAAAAAAAAAAAGTATAACAGTCACACAATCAGAAATATGTACACATATGGAAACACACATGCACAGAGAGACACACACAGGACCAAATTCAGTCAACCAGTTTAAATATATTGAATTTAAATCATACAATAAGATGCTCCCATGAAAAGGCTCTCTCGCCCTCTCTCTCTTTCTCTCTCTGTCACACACACACACACACACACACACACACACACACACACACACACACACAAGATCCAATTCAGTCAGCCAGTCTAAATATATTGAATTTAAATCTTACAATGAGATCATCCCATAAAAGGCTTTCTCTCTCTCTCTCTCTCTCTCTGTCACACACACACACACACACACACACACACACACACACACACAAGATCCAATTCAGTCAGCCAGTCTAAATATATTGAATTTAAATCTTACAATGAGATCATCCCATAAAAGGCTCTCTCTCTCTCTCTGTCACACACACACACACACACACACACACACACACACACACACACACACACACAAGATCCAATTCAGTCAACCAGTCTAAATATATTGAATTTAAATCTTACAATGAGATCATCCCATAAAAAGGCTTTCTCTCTCTCTCTCTCTCTCTCTCTCTCTCTCTCTGTCACACACACACACACACACACACACACACACACACACACACACACACACACACACACACACACACACACACACACACAGGGAGAGAGAAGTAAGTTTCTAGCTCAGTCAAGCAGCCTGGGAGCTGCTGAATTTGAATCCACCAATCAGAGAGCCTGTGCACTTTTTCCCGCCAAAACAGGTGCACGCAGCACAGAGAGACACAGGACTTTTGCAGTCTATTTCTCATAATGACGACTCCCCTCAAACAAATGACCATAATTTCCTAACCGTAGGGGCTAGAACGGTCATTCTTACACCGCTTTGTTCAGAAGAGATGGGGAATCTTAAAGTGTTGACAATTTATCATTAAAATATGAATTATTAAAGATATTTGACTTCTAATGCACCATAACTGAGTAGAGCAAAGCAAAACTGCCTCTACTTGCCCTCAAACAACGCTTTCTAACTCTAAATCTATTTGGAGTATCAATATCATTCTTTCAGCGTAAGAGACAGCAGGCTTTGGTGAACAATCATGGAAATTTTCAGGTCTCTGTGGAAATCCATCAAAAAGATATGACGAGAGAAAAAAGTGCATCATTTCCAGAGTTTGAAATCTGAAGAAATCTGAGCGAAGGGACGAAATTCTACCCTCAAACAAGTCTAACTCATTTCAGAACGGTAATAGGTGAGAAAAAAATTCTTGAATTGTGAGCGTCAGGAGTGTCTGAAGATATACGGGGACAAGCCTCATGTTTTAACTTCGCTTCGTAAATGAGATATGACGATTCGAATATGCCTCTCATTACAGAAATCAAGCGATGATTTTGAACAAACTCTCCATTGACTTTCTATGGAGAGTTTTCAGACTTTTGTGTTGGTCTGAGGAGATTTGCCAAAATTCTATAAATCTCACAACAATGATGGTGACATTTTCTGAAAGCCAGCAAAAATACCTACGTTTTGATGTATAATTTGTGGAAGTTGAGTGAAAATTGAGAAAGTAGCAAGAAGTTGTTCGGACATGAAGAGAAGACTGCGAAACCTACAGTGGCACACTGGAAGCCAAGTGCATAGCAACCATAACAACGCATGTATTTTCTGAAAATCACAATTTTGCAACTCAAAACTTAAAGAGGGATAAGATGAAAACGGTAACAGATATGAAAAAGCTGAATCATTAATGAATAGCCCAATAATTTGTGAACATTTTAAAGTTTGAATGGTTGTTCTACGTGAAAGTGTGAAAAAAGTAGTTAAGTTTCAAAAACAAGCAAGTTTTAGCAGAATTATGGAAGTTTCCCATTCATTTCAATGGGACAAATTAAAGGAAAAAAGCGTAATATTTTAAAAAGTATAATAGCAAAAATACCAAAAGTCATAGCGCACATTAGCAGAAATAGCACAATAGTTTAAAATTTGAACGGTGAAAATCGGCTGAAAATTGTGGAAGTAGAAAAGTGCCAAAAAAGTGCAAAAAGTGGCAACTAGAATAATAATAATAAAGAATAAAGAGAAACAGGAACTCAATAGTGTGGATGCCTAAAGCATCCACACAATAATAAAGAATAAAGAGAAACAGGAACTCAATAGTGTGGATGCCTAAAGCATCCACACAATAAAGTATAAAGAATAAAGAGAAACAGGAACTCAATAGTGTGGATGCTTAAAGCATCCACACAACTAGAAAAATTTGCATTTCCTGCGAAAATGCAGTGTGGATGCTGGAACGCTGAAGCTGTCAGCTGAAACTAGCTGAAAAAGCTGAAAAGTTGCAGAAATTGTAAAAACTTTGCAGAAGCAAAGGAACGTTGCTAAAATGTAGTAACTTAGCAGAACTGCAATATCTTAGAGGAAACATAATACTTGGCAGAAATACAATAGCATAGATATTGTAACATATTGTAACTTAGCAGAAATATTGTAACTTACCAGAAACACGATAACTTCCCAAAATACAAGAATTTTGGAGAAATAGTATAAGATAACAGAAAGAATATATTTAGCCAAACATTCTTAAATATTACAGAAATACTACTCTATAGCAGAAATGATATATTTAGAAAGAAAAATATAATATAGTAGAAATACTATGATTTAGCAGAAATCCTACAATATAGCTCAATAACAATGATTTACAACAGATACTATGATTGAGCAGAATAGTAATAACTTAAGTGAAAATATTGGAAAGGTAAAATGACAAGCTGAATAAAAAGGAACATGGTTAAGTTTGCTCAAAACTAACTTTTGTTCACCTGTGAAAAAATAAAATAAAAATACATTTAGAAATACAAATAAGAACAGCCAACAGATACACACAAAATTAAATATGGATACACAAATCAACAAATACACACAAAATCAAATATGGATACACAAATGTACAGAGAGACACACACACAGGGTCTATGCCAGTCAACCAGTCTGAATATATTATATTTATTTATCCAAGAATGAGATGCTGCCCTAAAAGGGCTTTGTGTGTGTGTCTCTCTCTCTCTCTCACACACACACACACACACACACACACACACACACACACACACACACACACTCAAACACTCACACCCACACTCAGGCTCACACACACACGCCAGCACACACACACATAGCATCAGCAAGTGAACAGGGGCTGTTAACAGCATGTTTCTAGGTCAGTCAAACAGCTGTGAGATTCTCAATTTGAATCCACCAATCAGAGGGGCTGTGTGCTTTTTCCTGTCAAAACTGGTGCACCAAGTGCAGGCTTTTACAGCACAGAGAGAGACAGGATTTTTGCAGTCTTTTCTCACAGTGAGGACTCCCCTCAAACAAACAGCCATAAATTCCTAACCGTCAGGGGCTAAAACGGTCATTCTTAGACCGTTGTGTTCAGAAGACATGGGAGAATCTTGAAATGTTGACCATTTAAAATAAAATATGAAATATCATAGATATATGACACAGATGATTGGTTGTCTTAGAAGCCATGATTGCCCCAATATGCAAATTTGAATGTGCAAGGTCTCAGATATGATTGGCTGGCTGGGAAGCCATGAAGGCAACAATATGCAAATTTGAATGTGCAAGCCCTCGGATATGATTGGTTGTCTTAGAAGCCATATAAAAAGCAGTAAAACTGTACTATGATTTGGTAGAAAAACTATAATTAATCAAAAATACTATATTTGGCAGAAATACTATGTTGTAGCAGAAACACTATATTTAGCACAAATCTGATGAAATAGAAGAAACAGTATGATTTAGCAGAAATGCTGTATTTAGCACAAATACTGGAAAGCAGCAGAAATGCTATGACTTAGCACAATAGTAATAACCTAAATAGAAAAATTGGAAAAGCAAAATGGACAGCTGAAAAATCCTGAACATGCTAAGGGTCCCTCAAATGTAATTGTTAAATGAAAAAAAAAAAACAGCAAAAAAAAAGTATAACAGTCACACAATCACAAATATGTACACATATGGTAAACACATGCACAGACAGACACACACAGGATCAAATTCAGTCAACCAGTCTAACTATATTGAATTTAAATCTTACAATGAGATCATCCCATAAAAAGGCTTTCTCTGTCTCTCTCTCTCTCTCTCTCTGTCACACACACACACACACACACACACACACACACACACAAGATCCAATTCAGTCAACCAGTCTAAATATATTGATTTTGAATCTTACAATGAGATCATCCCATAAAAAGGCTTTCTCTCTCTCTCTCTCTCTCTCTCTCTCTCTCTCTCTCTCTCTCTCTCTCTCTGTCACTCACACACACACACACACACACACACACACAAGATCCAATTCAGTCAACCAGTCTAAATATATTGAATTTAAATCTTACAATGAGATCATCCCATAAAAGGCTTTCTCTCTCTCTCTCTCTCTCTCTCTCTCTCTCTCTGTCACTCACACACACACACACACACACACACACAAGATCCAATTCAGTCAACCAGTCTAAATATATTGAATTTAAATCTTACAATGAGATCATCCCATAAAAGGCTTCTCTCTCTCTCTCTCTCTCTCTCTCACACACACACACACACACACACACACACACACACACACACACACACACACACACACACAAGATCCAATTCAGTCAACCAGTCTAAATATATTGATTTTGAATCTTACAATGAGATCATCCCATAACAAGGCTTTCTCTCTCTCTCTCTCTCTCTCACACACACACACACACACACACACACACACACACACACACAAGATCCAATTCAGTCAACCAGTCTAAATATATTGAATTTAAATCTTACAATGAGATCATCCCATAAAAAGGCTTTCTCTCTCTCTCTCTCTCTCTCTCACACACACACACACACACACACACACACACACACACACACACACACACACACATACACAAGATCCAATTCAGTCAACCAGTCTAAATATATTGAATTTAAATCTTACAATGAGATCATCCCATAACAAGCCTTTTCTCTCTCTCTCTCTCTCTCTCTCTCTCTCTCTCTCACACACACACACACACACACACACACACACACACACACACAGGAGAGAAGTAAGTTTCTAGCTCAGTCAAGCAGCCTGGGAGCTGCTGAATTTGAATCCACCAATCAGAGAGCCTGTGCACTTTTTCCCCGCCAAAACAGGTGCAGCCGTTTTTACACACAGAGCACAGAGACAGGATTTCTGCAGTGAATTTCTCATAGTGAGGATTCCTCTCAAACAAATGGCCATAATTTCCTAACCGTAGGGGCTAGAACGGTCATTCTTACACCGTTTTGTTCAGAAGAGATGAGGAATCTTACAGTGTTGACAATTTATCATTAAAATATGAATTTTTAAAGATATTTGACTTGTAATGCACCATAACTGAGTAGAGGCGAAGCAAAAACTGCCTTGACCTGCCCTCAAACAACGCTTTCTAACTCTAAATCTATTTGGAGTATCAATATCATTCTTTCACCGTAAGAGACAGCAGGCTTTGGTGAACAGTCATGAAAATTTTCAGGTCTTTGTGGAAATCTATCAAAAGATATGATGAGAGAAAAAGTGGTTCATTTCCAGAGTTTGAAAGCTGAAGAAATCTGAGCGAAGGACGAATTTCCTACCCTCAAACAAGTCTAACTCATTTCAGAACGGTAATAGGTGAGAAAGAAATTCTTGAATTGTGAGCGTCAGGAGTGTCTGAAGATATACTGGGACAAGCTTCATGTTTTAACTTCGCTTCGTTAAGGAGATATGACGATTCGAATATGCCTCTCATTGCAGAAATCAAGCGGTGATTTTGAACAAACTCTCCATTGACTTTCTATGGAGAGTTTTCAGACTTTGTGTTGGTCTGAGGAGATTTGCCAAAATTCTATAAATCCCACAACCATGATAGTGGCATTTTCGGAAAGCCAGCAAAAATACCTACGTTTTGATGTATAATTTGTGGAAGTTGAGTGAAAATTGAGCAAGTAGCAAGAAGTTGTTCGGACATGAAGAGAAGACTGCAAAACCTTCAGTGGCACACTGGAAGCCAAGTGCATAGCAACCATAACAACGCATGTATTTTGTGAAAAATCACAATTTTGCAACTCAAAACTTTAAGAGGCATAAAAGTAAAACGGTAAAAGATTTGAAAAAGCTGATTTATTCCTAAATAGCCCAATAATTTGAGAACATTTTAAAGTTTGAATGGTTGTTCTACGTGAAAGTAGGAAAAAGTAGTTAAGTTTCAAAAACAAGCAAGTTTTAGCAGAATTGCGGAAGTTTCCCATTCATTTCAATGGGACAAATTAAAGGAAAAAGCTTAATATTTTAAAAAGTATAACAGTATAAAATACCAAAAGATATAGCCGGAAAGGGAAAAATTAGCAGAATAGTTTAAAATTTGAACGGTGAAAATCGGCTGAAAATTGTGGAAGTAGATCCACGGCGAAAAACGTACGGAAACACCAAGAATAATAAAGAACTAGAAAAATTTGCATTTCCTGCGAAAATGCAGTGTGGATGCCTTAATGCTGAAGTTGGCTGCTGAAAAAGCTGAAAATTTGCAAAAAGTTATATGGCGGTGCAAAAACTGGAAATTCTGCAGAAAACAGGTGAAGAAGCAGAATTCTTTTGCTGAAAAGTGGTGAAAAGCCAAAAATTCTACTGAAAGGGGTAAAGACGGAGAAATCTTTGCTGAAAAGTAGTGGGAAAAAAATGTTACCCTGAGCAGGATTCGAAACTGGCCCTTCTGGTCTAGAGGCAGCTATTCATCTCACTGAGCCAGACTCATTCTGACCAAGAATAGGTGGAGAGACTGCCAATTTTGCTGAAATGAGCAGAAGCTGCTGAGAATTGTGCTGATAAGAGGTGAAAAGGCTGAAAATTTTGCAGAAGAGTTGAATAAGCAAAATTCTGACAATTCTGCTGAAAAGAGGTCAATCAGCATAATTTCTGCTGAAAAGAGGTGAATGAGCAAAATTCTGCTGAAAAGAGGTTTTGCTTAAAACAGCTGAAAAAGCTGGGATTTGTGCTGAAAAGTGGTGAAAAAACTGGAAAATTCTGGTGAAAGGGGTGAAGAATCTTACATTTGTGTTGAAAAGAGTTAAAACAATATAATTATGCACTGAAAAAAATAGCTGCCATAAGCGGGATTTGAACCCGGGCCTCCCGCTCTGAGAACTGCTGCTCATCTCACTGAGCTAAAACACAGCTCACTTCAGGGAGCAAAATCAGTGACCACATTGATAATGTGTTCCATTCATTTCAATGGTCAAAAGTCATAGCACACATTAGCAGAAATAGCAGAATTTTTTTAAAGTCTGAACATAGTATTTATACTATAACATAGTATTTCTTCTAAATCATAATATTTGAACCAAATGATAGTATTTCTGCCAAATCACAGTATTTCTGGTAAATCACAGTGTTTGTGCCAAATCACAGTATTTGTACCAAATCATACCACTTGTGACAAATCATAGTGTTAGCTGAATCTGTGCTAAAACACAGTATTATTAGTATTTATACTAAATAATATTTTTTCTTACAAATCATAGCATTTGTGCTGAACCATAGAAAATTCTGCCAAATCATAGTATTTGAGCCAAATCATACAATTTGTGCTGAAACATTGATTTATGTATGATTTATGATTTAGCAGAAACACTGGGACTTGGTAGAAATACTATGATTTACATGAAATACTTTGACTTAGAAGAAATACTATAATCTAGCAAAAATACTACAGCATAAATTCAGAAATTCTATCATTGAGCAAAATTACTAGGATTTAGCAGAAATACTATGATTTGGCACAAATACTATGTTTTAGCACAAAAATATGTTTTGGCTCAAAAACTTTTATTTTGCAGTTATACTATGATTTGGAAGAAAAACTCTGCTTTGGAAGAAATACTATGCTTTGGAACAAATACCATGATTTGGCAGAAATACTATGAGCAGTAATAATATAACATAGCAGAAATACTATTATTTGGGTGAATGCTATTGTTTGGCACAAACACTATGATTTAGCACTGTACAGAATGGTGTACGTCAGTTTAATGCTGGGTGGTGCTGCAATAGTAGCTATCCTCGGTCAGAAGGAGAGGCTGGCATCCAGGGATTAGATTACCACAGGTGGAGTTTATTGGCAGTCAGATGGATGTTACAGGGAGATATGGCATACAGTAGGAGGATGTGGAGGGGTGATATGGTGTGGTTTCTATGATTGAGAACAGGGTATACATTACAACATGAATACGGATTAAAGATTAAAGAAACTGGCAACAAATTCCTCCACTACAAACCAGTCTGATACCACTTCTTGCAGTGTTCACATTTACTAAGGCACTACCCAAAAGGCGTCACAAGAGGGCACTCCAACACAAGAGATGACCTATGTACACTGACGCACTTAGTAACAGTCAGCCTCCTACTTAGCCACTACGTAATACAGCGATATTACAGTGTACAAATTCACATAAATATGATTTGGCAGAAATACTAAACTTTGGCACAAATACTATAATTGAGTACAAGTACTCTAAGATAACAGAAATACTATGATTTAGCAGAAATACAATGTTTTGCAGAAACACTGTAATTTCACTCAAATACTATGAGATAGCAGTAATACTATGATTTGGCAGAAATGCTACGTTTTAGTACAAATACTATGACAAAGCAGAAATACTATGACTTAGAAGTAATACTATCACAAAGGGATTCCTCAAAATACTGTGAAATTGCAGTAATTCTATGATTTGGCAGAAATACGGTACTTCATACAAATACAATGCTTTGGTACAAATACTATATTTTGGTTTGAATACTATGATTTGCAACAAATACTATGATTTGGCACGAGTAGTATGATTTAGTACAAATACTACGAATTGGCAGAAATACTGTGACTTAGTAGTAATACTATAACATAACAGATATACTGTTATGTTGCAGACAGTCTATGTTTCAAACCTAGCCCTCCTGGGCTCAAGGCGGCTACTCATCTCACTGTGCCAAACTGACTCTCACAAGGAAGGAGATGGAGAGACTGACAATTATGGTGAAATGAGCAGAAGCTGCTGAGAATTGTGCTCATAAGAGGTAAAAGGGCTGAAAATTTTGCAGAAGAGTTGAAAGAAGCAGAACATTGCGCTGAAAAGAGGTGAATGAGCAGAATTTCTGCTGAAAAGAGGCAGAACAACCTGGTTCTGCTCAAATTCACCAATCAGAGGTACTGCTTCTGTCTGCTTCATCAGGCTGTTTACTTGTATGTATTTCTGCCATGTGGTGTTGACAAGAATCTGAGGTCCATATTAGAAAAGCTGCTAAAATCATAAAACTTTGCAGAATTGTAATAAATTAGCAATATAAATTACAGGTCTGTGATAGTGTATAAATTTGTAGTGAAAAAAAAAAAAAAAAAAAACGTGGACCAAGGTGGGATTGAACCCACGACCTTTGAGCTGCAGAGCCGTGTCATTACTGATTGCGCCACCTGGAACGGGGCGGCGGTCTGAAAGACAGATACTTGGGCAGTCAGAAAATAGATCGCGGTGAGAGGCGAAAAACGCCGCTTTTTTGGAGTTACAAAACGTCGTGTAACTCAAAAACTAGGAGGGCTAGCAGCATAATTCTTGTACTGGGTGAATCAGCGGACTTTGGTGTACTTTCACTGCGATTTTCATAGCTCGTTCTACCTCCGTCGCGGAGACATGACGAGAGAAGAAACGGCTTCATTTCCAGAGTTTGAAGACTGAGAGAAGGACAGATTTCCACCCCTCAAACAAACGTAATTCATTGCTCAACGGTAAGATAATTGTAAAACTGCTTCCACTGTGAGTGTCAGCAGTGTCTGAAGATATATTGGCACAAGCCTCATGTCCTAACTTTGCTTTGTTAAAGAGATATGGGGATTTTAAAATGCCTCCCGTTACAGAATTTCAGCTCTGAATTTCAAAACCTCCCCATAGACTTTGAATTGGGAGTATTGAGACCTTGTGTCACTCCGAGGCAAATTGCGAAAAAACAGTAAACCTCACAATAAAGATAGTGACATTGTCTGAAAGCCAGCAAAAATACCTACGTTTTGATGTATAATTTGTGGGGATTGAGTGGAAATTGAGTGAGTAGCAAGAAGTTGTTTAGACATGAAGAGAAAATTCAGAACGGACCAGCACTCACTCTGACTTAATTGCATAGCAACCATAGCAACGCATGTATTTTCTGAAAAATCACAATTTTGCAACTGAAAACTTAAAGAGAGATAAGATTAAAACGGTAGAAGATCTGAAAAAGCTGAATCAGACAGGAATAGCCCAATAATCTGAGAACATTTTAAAGTTTGAATGGAGTTTCTAGGTGAAAGTATGACAAAGTAGTTAAGTTTCAAAGACAAGCAAGTTTTAGCAGAATTGTGGAAGTTTCCCATTCATTTCAATGGGACAAATTAAAGGAAAAAAGTGTAATATTTTAAAAAGTATAACAGTAATAAACACCAAAAGATATAGCCGGCATTAGCAGAAAGAGCAGAACAGTTTAGAGTTTGAACGGAGAAAATCGGCTGAAAACTGTGGGAGTAGATCCACGGCGAAAAACGTACGGAAGCGACAGGAATAACTAGAAAAATTTGCATTTCCTGCGAAAATGCAGTGTGGATGCTTTAAAGCTGAAGCTTTCTGCTGAAACTAGCTGAAAAAGCTGAAAAGTTGCAGAAATTGTAAAAACTTTGCAGAAGCAAAGGAACTTTGCTAAAATGTAGTAAATTAGCAGAACTGCAATATCTTAAAGGAAACATAATACTTGGCAGAAATACAATAGCATAGCAGAACTTAGCAGAAATATTGTAACTTACCAGAAACACGATAACTTCTCAAAAATACAAGAATTTAGGAGAAATAGTATAAGATAACAGAAAGAATATATTTAGCCAAATATTCTTAAACATTACAGAAATAATATGATTTAGAGAAACAGTACAACATAGCAAAAATGCTGTAATTTGACAGAAATACTACATTTGGCAGAAATACTATGTTTCAGCACAAATACACTGGTTTAGCACAAATATTTTAACATAGCAGAATACACTTATATAGCAGAAATGCTATACTTGGAAAGAAAAATATAATATAGTAGAAATACTATGATTTAGCACAAATACTGTAATCAGCACATATACTGTAACAAGACAAAAATTCCTCCACTTAGTAGTAATACTATAACATAACACAAATGTTATGATTTGGCAAAAAAACCATAATTTGGCAAAATACTATGATTTAGCAGAAATACTATGATTGAGCAGAAGTACTAAGATGTAGTAAAAGTACTTTGATTTAACAGAAATACAATTATGGAGGAGTAATACTTTAAAATGGGAGAAATATTGACACACACACATACACAGAGCCTAAAGGGAAGAGTATTTGTGCCATGGAGTGTTAACAAGAATCTGAGGTCCATATTAGAAAAGCTGGTAAAATCATAAAAGTTTACAGAATACTGTAAAAGCTTTTTCTCTCTGTGTGTGTGTGTGTCTCACACACACACACACACACACACACACACACACACACACACACACACACACACAGGAGAGAAAATCAAGTTTCTAGGTCAGTCAAGCAGCCTGGGAGCTGCTAAATTTGAATCCACCAATCAGAGAGGCTGTGTACTTTTCCCCGCCAAAACAGGTGCACACACGCAGCACAGAGACAGGATTTTTGTAGTCTATTTCTCATAGTGAGGACTCCCCTGAAACAAATGACCATAATTTCCTAACCTTAGGGGCTAGAATGGTCATTCTTACACCGCGTTTTGTTCAGAAGAGATGGAGGAATCTTCAACTGTTGACAATTTATCATTAAAATATGGATTTTTAGAGATATATGACATGGATGACTTGTTGGATTAGAAGCCACGAAGGCCCCAATATGCAAATTTGATTGCCTCAATCCACATATATGATTGGCTGGCTGGAAAGCAGTCCAGGCCCTGATTTGTAAATTTGAATGTCTCATCCCTAAGATATGATTGGCTGGCTGGGAAGCCGTGCAGGCCCTGATATGTAAATTTGAATGTCTCAGGCCTCACAGAGGATTGGCTGCCTGGGGACCTGGCAGTAATATATAGAAATAGTATGATTAAGCATAAATACTACATTTAGTAGAAATACTATGTTTTAGCACAAATCCTATAAAGAGCAGAAATACTGTACTATGATTTGGTAGAAAAACTATAATTAATCAGAAATACTATATTTGGCAGAAATACTATATTTTGCACAAATCTTATAAAATAGCAGAAATAGTATGATTCAGCACAATAGTAATAACTTAAACAGAAAAATTGGAAAAGCAAAATGGACAGCTGAAAAATGCTGAAAATGCTGAGGGTCCCTCAAATATACTTGTTAAATGAAAAAATCAGCAAAAAAAAAATACATAACAGCCACACACAATCACAAATATGTACACATAAGGAAACACACATGCACAGAGAGACACACACACAAGATCCAATTCAGTCAACCAGTCTAAATATATTGAATTTAAATCTTACAATGAGATCATCCCATTAAAAGGCTCTCTCTCTCTCTCTCTCTCTCTCTCTCTCTCTGTCACACACACACACACACACACACACACACACACACACACACACACACAGGAGAGAAGTAAGTTTCTAGCTCAGTCAAGCAGCCTGGGAGCTGCTGAATTTGAATCCACCAATCAGAGAGGCTGTGTACTTTTTCCCGCCAAAACAGGTGCACGCAGCACAGAGAGACACAGGATTTTTGCAGTCTATTTCTCATAGTGACAACTCCTCAAACAAATGACCATAATTTCCTAACCGTAGGGGTTAGAACGGTCATTCTTACACCGTTTTGTTCAGAAGAGATGGGGAATATTAAAGTGTTGACAACCTATCATTAAAATATGAATTATTAAAGATATTTGACTTCTAATGCACCATAACTGAGTAGAGGCAAAGCGAAAACTGCCTTGACTTGCCCTCAAACAACGCTTTCTAACTCAAAATCTATTTGGAGTATCGATATCATTCTTTCACCGTAAGAGACAGCAGGCTTTGGTGAACAGTCATGGAAATTTTCAGGTCTCTGTGGAAATCCATAAAAAGATATGACGAGAGAAAAAAGTGCCTCATTTCCAGAGTTTGAAATCTGAAGAAATCTGAGCGAGGGACGAATTTCCTACCCTCAAACAAACCCAATTCATGGCCAAATGGTAATAGGTGAGAAAGAATTTCTTGAATTGTGAGCGTCAGGAGTGTCTGAAGATATATTGGCACAAGCCTCATGTCTTAACTTCGCTGCGTTCAGGAGATATGAAGATTTGAAAATGCCTCTCATTAGAGAAATCCAGCGGTGATTTTGAACAAGCTCTCCATTGACTTTCTATGCAGAGTTTCCAGACTTTGTGTTGGTCTGAGGAGATTTGCCAAAATTCTATTATACAGAAATACTGTAATCAGCACATATACTGTAACATGACAGAAATTCCTCCACTTAGTAGTAATACTATAACATAACAGAAATATTATGATTTGGCACAAAAACCATGATTTGGCAAAATACTATGATTGAGCAGAAGTACTAAGATGTAGTAAAAGTACTTTGATTTAACAGAAATACAATTATAGAGGAGTAATACTTTAAAATGGGAGAAATATTGATACACACACACACATACACAGAGCCTAAAGGGAAGAGTATTTGTGCCATGGAGTGTTAACAAGAATCTGAGGTCAATATTAGAAAAGCTGCTAAAATCATAAAAGTTTGCAGAATTGTAGTAAATGATCAATATGAATTAGTGGTCTGTGACAGTGTAGTAAATTGTAGGTAAAAAAAAAACATGTTGACCAAGGTGGAATTGAACCCACGACCTTTGGGTTGCAGACCTGTGTCATTACAAACTGTGCCACTGGGAAAGAGAGCGAGCACCTGGAAAACAGGGTGATGAACAGTCAGATTTAGATCGCGGTGAGAGGCAAAGAGCGCCGTTTTTTGGAGTTACAAAACGTCATGTAACTCAAAAACTAGGTGGACTAGAAGCATAATTCTTGTACTGGGTGAATCAGCGGACTTTGGTGTACTTTGACTGTGATTTGCATTGCTCTTTGTACATCTGTCGCTGAGATATGACGAGAGAAGAAAGGGCAGACCTCAGATATGATTGGCTGGCTGGGAAGCCGTGCAGGCCCTGATACGAAAATTTGAATGTCTCAGTCCTCACAGAGGACCTGGCAAAAATATATAGAAATAGTATGATTAAGCATAAATACTACATTTAGCAGAAATACTGTATTAAGCACAAATCCTATAAAAGCAAAAATACTATATTAAGCAATATAAATATCCTATAAAAATCCTATGAAAAGCAAAAATACTGTACTATGATTTGGTAGAAAAACTATAATTAATCAGAAATACTATATTTGGCAGAAATACTATGTTTAGCACAAATCTTATAAAATAGCAGAAATAGTATGATTCAGCACAATAGTAATAACTTAAACCGAAACATTGGAAAAGCAAAATGAACAGCTGAAAAATGCTGAACATGCTAAGGGTCCCTCAAATGTAATTGTGAAATGAAAAAATCAGCAAAAAAAAAGTATAACAGTCACACAATCACAAATATGGACACATATGGAAACACACATGCACAGAGAGACACACAGGATCAAATTCAGTCAACCAGTTTAAATATATTGAATTTAAATCATACAATAAGATGCTTCCATAAAAGGCTCTCTCTCCCTCCTCTCTCTCTCTCTCTGTCACACACACACACACACACACACACACACACAAGATCCAATTCAGTCAACCAGTCTAAATATATTGAATTTGAATCTTACAATGAGATCATCCCATAAAAAGGCTTTCTCTCTCTCTCTCTCTCTCTCTCTGTCACACACACACACACACACACACACACACACACACACACACAAGATCCAATTCAGTCAGCCAGTCTAAATATATTGAATTTAAATCTTACAATGAGATCATCCCATAAAAAGGCTTTCTCTCTCTCTCTCTCTCTCTCTCTCTCTCTCCTCCCTCTCTCTCTCTGTCACACACACACACACACACACACACACACACACACACACACACACACACAAGATCCAATTCAGTCAACCAGTCTAAATATATTGAATTTGAATCTTACAATGACATCATCCCATGAAAAGGCTTTCTCTCTCTCTCTCTCTCTCTCTCTCTCTCTCACACACACACACACACACACACACACACACACACACAAGATCCAATTCAGTCAACCAGTCTAAATATATTGAATTTGAATCTTACAATGAGATCATCACATAAAAGGCTTTCTCTCTCTCTCTCTCTCTCTCACACACACACACACACACACACACACACACACACGATCCAATTCAGTCAACCAGTCTAAATATATTGAATTTGAATCTTACAATGACATCATCCCATGAAAAGGCTTTCTCTCTCTCTCTCTCTCTCTCTCTCTGTCACACACACACACACACACACACACACACACACACACACACACACACACGATCCAATTCAGTCAACCAGTCTAAATATATTGAATTTGAATCTTACAATGAGATCATCCCATAAAAAGCCTTTCTCTCTCTCTCTCTCTCTCTCTCTCTCTCTCTCTCACACACACACACACACACACACACATACACACACACACACAAGAATCAATTCAGTCAACCAGTCTAAATATATTGAATTTGAATCTTACAATGAGATCATCCCATAAAAAGGCTTTCTCTCTCTCTCTCTCTCTCTCTCTCTCCCCTCTCTCTCTCACACACACACACACACACACACACACACAGGAGAGAGAAGTAAGTTTTAGGTCAGTCAAGCAGCCTGGGAGCTGCTGAATTTGAATCCACCAATCAGAGAGGCTGTATACTTTTTCCCGCCAAAACAGGTGCAGCCGTTTTTACACACACAGAGCACAGAGACAGGATTTCTGCAGTGAATTTCTCATAGTGAGGATTCCTCGCAAACAAATGGCCATAATTTCCTAACCGTAGGGGCTAGAACGGTCATTCTTACACCGTTTTGTTCAGAAGAGATCACGGAATCTTAAAGTGTTGACAATTTATCATTAAAATATGAATTATTAAAGATATTTGACTTCTAATGCACCATAACTGAGTAGAGCAAAGCAAAACTGCCTTGACTTGCCCTCAAACAACGCTTTCTAACTCTAAATCTATTTGGAGTATCAATATCATTTTTTCACCGTAAGAGACAGCAGGCTTTGGTGAACAATCTTGGAAATTTTCAGGTCTCTGTTGATATCCATTAAAAGATATGACGAGAGAAAAAAAGTGGATCATTTCCAGAGTTTGAAATCTGAAGAAATCTGAGCGAAGGACGAATTTCCTACCCTCAAACAAGTCTAACTCATTTCAGAATGGTAATAGGTGAGAAAGAAATTCTTGAATTGTGAGTGTCAGGAGTGTCTGAAGATATACTGGGACAAGCCTCATGTTTTAACTTCGCTTCGTTAAGGAGATATGACGATTCGAATATGCCTCTCATTACAGAAATCAAGCTGTGATTTTGAACAAGCTCTCCATTGACTTTCTATGGGGATTTTTGAGACTTTGTGTTGGTCTGAGGAGATTTGCCAAAATTCTATAAATCTCACAACAATGATAGTGACATTTTCTGAAAGCCAGCAAAAAATACCTACGTTTTGATGTATAATTTGTGGAAGTTGAGTGAAAATTGAGCAAGTAGCAAGAAGTTGTTCGGACATGAAGAGAAGACTGCAAAACCTTCAGTGGCACACTGGAAGCCAAGTGCATAGCAACCATAACAACGCATGTATTTTGTGAAAATCACCATTTTGCAACTCAAAACTTTAAGAGGCATAAAAGTAAAACGGTAAAAGATTTGAAAAAGCTGATTTATTCCTGAATAGCCCAATAATTTGAGAACATTTTAAAGTTTGAATGGTTGTTCTACGTGAAAGTAGGAAAAAGTAGTTAAGTTTCAAAAACAAGCAAGTTTTAGCAGAATTATGGAAGTTTCCCATTCATTTCAATGGGACAAAAATAAGCACAAAAAGCTTAATATTTTAAAAAGTATAACAGTATAAAATACCAAAAGATATAGCGCACATTAGCAGAAATAGCAGAATAGTTTAAAATTTGAACGGTGAAAATCGGTTGAAAATTGTGGCACTAGTTAAGTGCCAAAAAGTGTATGGAACGCATAACTAGAATAATAAAGAATAAAGAGAAACAGGAACTCAATAGTGTGGATGCTTAAAGCATCCACACAATAAAGAGAAACAGGATCTCAATAGTGTGGATGCCTCCAGCATCCACACAATAATAAAGAACTAGAAAAATTTGCATTTCCTGCGAAAATGCAGTGTGGATGCTTTAAAGCTGAAGCTTTCTGCTGAAACTAGCTGAAAAAGCTGAAAAGTTGCAGAAATTGTAAAAACTTTGCAGAAGCAAAGGAACTTTGCTAAAATGTAGTAACTTAGCAGAACTGCAATATCTTAGAGGAAACATAATACTTGGCAGAAATACAATAGCATAGCAGAACTTAGCAGAAACATTGTAACTTACCAGAAACACGATGACTTCTCAAAAATACAAGAATTTAGGAGAAATAGTATAAGATAACAGAAAGAATATATTTAGCCAAACATTCTTAAACATTACAGAAATACTATGATTTAGAGAAACAGTACAACATAGCAAAAATGCTGTAATTTGACAGAAATACTACATTTGGCAGAAATACTATGTTTCAGCACAAATACACTGGTTTAGCACAAATATTTTAACATAGCAGAAATACAATTATATAGCAGAAATGCTATATTTAGAAAGAAAAATATAATATAGTAGAAATACTATGATTTAGCAGAAAATACTATGATTTAGCAGAAATACTGTAATCAGCACATATACTGTAACATGACATTAATTCCTCCACTTAGTAGTAATACTATAACATAACACAAATGTTATGATTTGGCACAAAAACCATAATTTGGCAAAATACTATGATTTAGCAGAAATACTATGATTGAGCAGAAGTACTAAGATGTAGTAAAAGTACTTTGATTTAAGAGAAATACAATTATGGAGGAGTAATACTTTAAAATGGGAGAAATATTGATACACACACATACACAGAGCCTAAAGGGAAGAGTATTTGTGCCATGGAGTGTTAAGAAGAAACTGAGGTCCATATTAGAAAAGCTGGTAAAAAGTTTTCAGAATTGTAATAAATGATGAATATGAATTAGTGGTCTGTGATAGTGTATTAATTTGTAGGGCAAAAAGATGTTGACCAAGGTGGATTTGAACCCACAACCTTTGGGTTGCAGACCCGTGTCATTACCAGCTGCGCCACTGGGAAAGACAGTGAGCTCTTGGGAAACAGGGTGATGAGCAGTCAGAATTAGATCGTGGTGAGAGGCGAAGAATGCCATTTTTGGAGTTACAAAACGTCGTGTAACTCAAAAGCTAGGTGGACTAGAAGCATAATTCTTGTACTGAGTGAATCAGCGGACTTTGGTGTACTTTGACTGCGATTTTCATTGCTCTTTGTACATCCGACGCAGAGATATGACGAGAGAAGAAAGGGCAGACCACAGATATGATTGGCTGGCTGGGAAGCCGTGCAGGCCCTGATATGTAAATTTGAATGTCTCAGTCCTCAGAGGATTGGCTGCCTGGGGACCTGGCAGAAATATATAGTAATAGTATGATTAAGCATAAATACTACATTTAGCAGAAATACTGTATTAAGCACAAATCCTATAAAAAGCAAAAATACTATATTAAGCACGAATCCTATAAAAAGCAGAAATACTATACTATGATTTGGTAGAAAACTATAATTAATCAGAAATACTATATTTGGCAGAAATACTATATTTAGCACAAATCTTGTAAAATAGCAGAAATAGTATGATTCAGCACAATAGTAATAACTTAAACAGAAAAATTGGAAAAGCAAAATGGACAGCTGAAAAAATGCTGATCATGCTAAGGATCCTTCAAATGTACTTGTTAAATGAAAAAAAAAAACTCAGCAAAAAAAAGTATAACAGTCACACAATCACAAATATGGACACCTATGGAAACACACATGTACAGAGAGACACACAGGATCAAATTCAGTCAACCAGTCTAAATATATTGAATTTGAATCTTACAATGAGATCATCCCATAAAAAGGCGCTGTCTCTCTCTCTCTCTCTCTCTCTCTCTCTCTGTCACACACACACACACACACAGAGGGAGAGAGAAGAAACTTTCTAGGTCAGTCAAGCAGCCTGGGAGCTGCTGAATTTGAATCCACCAATCAGAGGCTGTGTACTTTTTCCCGCCAAAACAGGTGCAGCCGTTTTTACGTATTTGTGCCAAAACATAGTGTTTCTGCCATATTGTGGTACTACTACATTACAACTTGAATACGGATTAAAGATGAAAGAAACTGGCACCAAATTCCTCCACTACAAACCAGTCTGATACCACTTCTTTGCAGTGTTCACGTTTACTAAGGCACTACCCAAAAGGCGCCACAAGAGGGCACTCCAACACAAGAGATGACCTATGTACACTGATGCACTTAGTAACAGTCAGCCTCCTTGAATTGGCAGAAATAATGTGATTTAGTAGTAATACTATAACATAACAGATATACTGTGATGTTGCAGACATAGTATGTTTTGTACTACTCATTTGTAGTGACAAAATTAGCAATATAAATTACAGGTCTGTGAAAGTGTATAAATTTGTAGTGAAAAAAAATGTTGACCAAGGTGGGATTGAACCCACGACCTTTGAGCTGCAGAGCCGTGTCATTACTGATTGCGCCACCTGGAAAGGGGCGGGCGGCTGAAAAAACAAAGACATCAGCAATCAGGAATAAAAGAGATTTCTGTTGAAAACACCTGAAAAGCTGGGATTTGTGCTGAAAAGGGGTGAAAAAAATGAAAATTTTGCTGAAAGGGGTGAAGAAGCTAAAGTATACCAAATCAAAGTATTTGTGCCAAAACATAGTATTTCTGCCATATTGTGGTATTTGTGCCACAAAAGTTACCACATTACAACTTGAATACGGATTAAAGATGAAAGAAACTGGCAACAAATTCCTCCACTACAAACCAGTCTGATACCACTTCTTTGCAGCGCTCACGTTTACTAAGGCACTACCCAAAAGGCGCCACAAGAGGGCACTCCAACACAAGAGATGACCTATGTACACTGATGCACTTAGTAACAGTCAGCCTCCTTGAATTGGCAGAAATACTATGATTTAGTAGTAATACTATAACATAACAGATATACTGTGATGTTGCAGACATAGTATGTTTTGTACTACTCATTTGTAGAAAAAAAAAAAATTAGCAATATAAATTACAGGTCTGTGAAAGTGTATAAATTTGTAGTGAAAAAAAAATGTTGACCAAGGTGGGATTGAACCCACGACCTTTGAGCTGCAGAGCCGTGTTATTACTGATTGCGCCACCTGGAAAGGGGCGGGCGGCTGAAAAAACAAAGACATCAGCGATCAGAAATAAAAGAGATTTCTGTTGAAAACACCTGAAAAAGCTGGGATTTGTGCTGAAAAGGGGTGAAAAAATGAAAATTTTGCTGAAAAGGGGTGAAGAAGCTAAAGTATACCAAATCAAAGTATTTGTGCCAAAACATAGTATTTCTGCCATATTGTGGTATTTGTGCCACAAAAGTTACCACATTACAACTTGAATACGGATTAAAGATGAAAGAAACTGGCAACAAATTCCTCCACTACAAACCAGTCTGATACCACTTCTTTGCAGCGTTCACGTTTACTAAGGCACTACCCAAAAGGCGCCACAAGAGGGCACTCCAACACAAGAGATGACCTATGTACACTGATGCACTTAGTAACAGTCAGCCTCCTTGAATTGGCAGAAATACTGTGATTTAGTAGTAATACTATAACATAACAGATATACTGTGATGTTGCAGACATAGTATGTTTTGCACTACTCATTTGTAGTGAAAAAAATTAGCAATATAAATTACAGGTCTGTGAAAGTGTATAAATTTGTAGTGAAAAAAAAATGTTGACCAAGGTGGGATTGAACCCACGACCTTTGAGCTGCAGAGCCGTGTCATTACTGATTGCGCCACCTGGAAAGAGGGCAGGCAGCTGAAAAACAAAGACATCAGCAATCAGAAATAAAAGAGATTTCTGTTGAAAACACCTGAAAAAGCTGGGATTTGTGCTGAAAAGGGGTGAAAAAACTCAATTCTGCTGAAACGGGGTGAAGAAGAGGTGTTGGACTGTTGAGAAGAGTTAAATAAGTTGAACAGATATGTTTGGGTACAGATACTATGATTTGGTAATAATACTGTGTTTTAGCACAACTCCTGAGATTTGATTGAAATAATATGATTTAGAAGAAATATTATGACTTTGTACAAATACAATGTTTTGGCACAAATACCACGATATGGCAAAAATACTATGATTCAGCAGAAATACTATGATTGAGCAGAAGTACTAAGATGTAGTAAAAGTACTTTGATTTAGCACAAATACTATTATGGAGGAGTAATACTTTAACATGGGAGAAATATTGATACACACACACATACACAGAGAGCAAAGTGTGCAGAGGCTGTTGAGAGTCTGGGCTTGGCATATCTAGGTCAGCTAAATTGGCTGCACCTGCTGTAATCAGCACTTAGACAGACACAGAGAGAGCTATGGGTTTTCTTCAGTGTATTTCTCACATTCAGGACTCCCCTCGAACAAATGGCCATAATTTCCTAACCGTAGGGGCTAGAATGCTCATTCTAACACCGTTTTGTTCAGAAGAGATGGGGAATCTGCAGGTCTTCATAATTCAGCGATAAAATATAAATTAATCAAGATATATGACTTGTAATACACTGTAACTGAGTAGAGGCAAAGCAAAACTGCCTTGACTTGCCCTCAAACAATGCTTTCTAACTCTAAATCTATTTGAGTATCGATATCATTCTTTCACCGTAAGAGACAGCAGGCTTTGGCGAACAGTCATGGAAATTTTCAGGTCTGTGTGGAAATCCATCAAAAAGATATGACGAGAGAAAAAGTGCCTCATTTCCAGAGTTTGAAATCTGAAGAAATCTGAGCGAGGGATGAATTTCCTACCCTCAAACAAACCCAATCCATGGCCAAATGGTAATAGGTGAGAAAGAAATTCTTGAATTGTGAGCGTGAGGAGTGTCTGAAGATATATTGGCACAAGCCTCATGTCTTAACTTCGCTGCATTAAGGAGATATGATGATTTGAAAATGCCTCTCATTAGAGACATCCAGCGGTGATTTTGAACAAGCTCTCCATTGACTTTCTATGGAGAGTTTCCAGACTTTGTGTTGGTCTGAGGAGATTTGCCAAAATTCTATTATACAGAAATACTGTAAACAGCACATATACTGTAACATGACAGAAATTCCTCCACTTAGTAGGAATACTATAACATAACACAAATATCATGATTTGGCACAAAAACCATGATTTGGCAAAAATACTATGATTTAGCAGAAATACTATGATTGAGCAGAAGAACTAAGATGTAGTAAATGTACTTTGATTTAACAGAAATACAATTATGGTGGAGTAATACTTTAAAATGGGAGAAATATTGATACACACACACACACACACACACACACAGAGCCTAAAGGGAACAGTATTTGTGCCATGGAGTGTTAAGAAGAATCTGAGGTCCATATTAGAAAAGCTGCTAAAATCATAAAAGTTTGCAGAATTGTAATAAATGATCAATATGAATTAGTGGTCTCTGATAGTGTAGTAAATTGTAGGTAAAAAAAAAACATGTTGCCCAAGGTGGAATTGAACCCACGACCTTTGGGTTGCAGACCTGTGTCATTACAAACTGTGCCACTGGGAAAGAGAAGCGAGCCCTGGAAAACAGGGTGATGAGCAGTCAGAATTAGATCGCAGTGAGAGGCAAAGAGCGCCGTTTTTGCAGTTACAAAACGTCGTGTAACTCAAAACTAGTTGGACTAGAAGCATAATTCTTGAACTGGGCGAATCAGCGGACTTTGGTGTACTTTGACTGCGATTTTCATTGCTCTTTGTACATCCATCGCTGAGATATGACGAGAGAAGAAACGGCAGACCTCAGATATGATTGGCTGGCTGGGAAGCCGTGCAGGCCCTGATATGTAAATTTGAATGTCTCAGTCCTCACAGAGGACCTGGCAAAAATATATAGAAATAGTATGATTAAGCATAAATACTGTATTAAGCACAAGTCCTATAAAAAGCAGAAATACTATATTAAGCAATATAAATATCCTATAAAAATCCTATAAAAGCAAAAATACTGTACTATGATTTGGTAGAAAAACTATAATTAATCAGAAATACTATATTTGGCAGAAATACTATGTTTAGCACAAATCTTATAAAATAGCAGAAATAATATGATTTAGCACAATAGTAATAACTTAAACAGAAAAATTGGAAAAGCAAAATGGACAGCTGAAAAAATGCTGAACATGCTAAGGATTCTTCAAATGTAATTGTTAAATGAAAAAAAAATCAGCAAAAAAAAGTATAACAGTCACACAATCACAAATATGGACACATATGGAAACACACATGCACAGAGAGACACACAGGATCAAATTCAGTCAACCAGTCTAAATATATTGAATTTAAATCTTACAATGAGATCAGCCCATAAAAGGCTTTCTCTCTCTCTCTCTCTCTCTCTCTCTCTCTCTCTCTCACACACACACACACACACACACACACACACACACACACACACACACACACACATAGGGAGAGAGGAGCAACTTTCTAGGCCAGTCAAGCAGCCTGGGAGCTGCTAAATTTGAATCCACCAATCAGAGAGGCTGTGTACTTTTCCCGCCAAAACAGGTGCAGCCGTTTTACACACACAGAGCACAGAGACAGGATTTCTGCAGTGAATTTCTCATAGTGAGGATTCCTCTCAAACAAATGGCCATAATTTCCTAACCGTAGGGGCTAGAACAGTCATTCTTACACCGTTTTGTTCAGAAGAGATGGGGGAATCTTAAAGTGTTGACAATTTATCATTAAAATATGAATTATTAAAGATATTTGACTTCTAATGCACCATAACTGATTAGAGGCGAAGCAAAAACTGCCTTGACCTGCCCTCAAACAAAGCTTTGTAACTCTAAATCTATTTGAGTATCGATATCATTCTTTCACCGTAAGAGACAGCAGGCTTTGGTGAACAGTCATGGAAATTTTCAGGTCTCTGTGGAAATCCATCAAAAGATATGACGAGAGAAAAATTGCCTCATTTCCACAGTTTGAAATCTGAAGAAATCTGAGCGAAGGACGAATTTCCTACCCTCAAACAAGTCTAACTCATTCCAGAACGGTAATAGGTGAGAAAAAAATTCTTGAATTGTGAGCGTCAGGAGTGTCTGAAGATATACCGGGACAAGCCTCATGTCTTAACTTCGCTTCGTTAAGGAGATATGACGATTCGAATATGCCTCTCATTACAGAAATCAAGCGGTGATTTTGAACACACTCTCCATTGACTTTCTATGGAGAGTTTCCAGACTTTGTGTTGGTCTGAGGAGATTTGCCAAAATTCTATAAATCTCACAACCATGATAGTGACATTTTCTGAAAGCCAGCAAAAATACCTACGTTTTGATGTATAATTTGTGGAAGTTGAGTGAAAATTGAGCAAGTAGCAAGAAGTTGTTCGGACATGAAGCGAAGACTGCAAAACCTTCAGTGGCACACTGGAAGCCAAGTGCATAGCAACCATAACAACGCATGTATTTTGTGAAAAATCACAATTTTGCAACTCAAAACTTTAAGAGGGATAAAAATAAAACGGTAAAAGATTTGAAAAAGCTGATTTATTCCTGAATAGCCCAATAATTTGAGAACATTTTAAAGTTTGAATGGTTGTTCTACGTGAAAGTAGGAAAAAGTAGTTAAGTTTCAAAAACAAGAAAGTTTTAGCAGAATTGCAGAAGTTTCCCATTCATTTCTAATGGGACAAATTAAAGGAAAAAGCTTAATATTTTAAAAAGTATAATAGTATAAAATACCAAAAGATATAGCGGAAAGGAAAATTAGCAGAATAGTTTAAAATTTGAACGGTGAAAATCGGCTGAAAATTGTGAAAGTAGATCCACGGCGAAAAACGTACGGAAGCACCAAGAATAATAATAAAGAATAAAGAGAAACAGGAACTCAATAGTGTGGATGCCTCCAGCATCCACACAATAAAGAATAAAGAGAAACAGGAACTCAATAGTGTGGAAGCCCTTGAGGGCATCCACACAACTAGAAAAATTTGCATTTCCTCTTGAAAATGCAGTGTGGATGCTGTAACGCTGAAGCTGTCTGCTAAAATTAGCTGAAAAAGCTGAAAAATAGCAAAAATTGTAATAACTTTGCAGAAGCATAAGAACTTAGCAAAAATGTAAATACTTAGCAGAACTACAATAATGTAAAGAAAACATAATACTTGGCAGAAATAAAATAACCTAGCAGAACTTAGCAGAAATATTGTAACTTAGCAGAAACATGATAACTTCTCAGAAATACAGGAATTTAGCAAACATGGTACAAGATTACAGGGATACTTTATTTAACCAAAAATACCTAAACATTGCACAAATACTGTGATTTAGGACAAATACTACAACATAGCAGAAATGCTGTGATTCAGCAAATATACTATGCTATGGCACAAAAGAATGAATTTGCTCAAATACTATGATTTTGCTCAAATACTATGATTTAGCAATAATACTAAGATTTGG